>NW_006772957.1:596964-604979 GCF_000442215.2 Lipotes vexillifer | reverse complement strand
TCTGTGACCCTCTTTCCCCCGAGCACCGGGGTTGGCGGTGGCGTCGCCTCCGCCCCAGCTCCAGGCGAGGTCTCCACTGGGTTTTCCTTCCTAGAAGCAGCTCAAAGCCACAGGGCATTTACCGGCCGAGGAGAGGACAGGGGCTGGGGGAAAGGGAGTAGGTGGATCTACAACGTAGGAGTGGGGCGAGAAAGGCTACTGTCCTTGTCATTTGGTCGAGGGGACCCTGCCTGTACCTCGAAGTCCAATTCCTCAGAAGTGCCGTCTTGGCGAAGTCGGGCTCCTCATCATAAATTCTCCCTGCCAAGCCTGGGGCTTCCCCCTGACCTCCAGGCCCTTAGCCTCTAATCCTTAGTGGTGTGATTTACCCCGGGTGTGAGTGCTTTCCTTTCTGATAAGATCTGTTTTTTAAAATCCTCCTAGAACAAGAAGTATGAAATATGCCCCCATTTGAAAGATGGAGGAACAAAGGCCCTTGGAGTCCTAAAAAGCCTAGATCTCGGGCAGAATCGAGATTTGCCCCATCAGTTCGAGCTGCCGGTCCTCAGGGATCCTTTGACTTCACAGAGTGGGGTTTTTGTGTTGATGGTTTAGGGGTTGATTTTGGAGGGTTCTTGTTTTTTGTCCTCCTTTTTTTTTTTTTTTTTTTGGTTAGCTTTCGAACAGACGATCTGTCTGGAGCCATCTCCGACGTCAGGCGGAGTGGGGCATTCCCTGGAAGGGGCAGTGTCTGCCAGAGGAGCCGAGGCCGGGAGGGGGTGGGGAGGACACGGGTAGGGTCCGGGTTGAGCTGCTGCGAGGACCAGGGGAGTGCTGAGTGTGGGCGTGGCGGGAGTCGGACACCCGCAGAGACCCCTGTGACTGAGAAGCTGCTCCCGCACCCTAAAGGGCCCTGGGCTTCTTGTCCCGCAGCCACCCCTCGGAAACAGCGGCGGGAGAGGACGACGTTCACCCGGGCTCAGCTAGACGTTCTGGAAGCGTTATTTGCGAAGACCCGATACCCAGATATCTTCATGCGGGAGGAGGTGGCGCTGAAAATCAACTTGCCGGAGTCCAGGGTGCAGGTAGGGCAGATGTAGGTAGACACAGCCATCCTTCCTGACCGTGCCACCCCTCCCCCCAGCACTGTGCTTGTTGAGGACCCAGGAGAATTCCAGGTCTTGGAGAGGACCAAAGGAAGGTTTTAAACTAAACGCTCAGCTCCATCGGAAGCCAGTAAACTTTTCTCTTAGGGCCTCTTGAGTGTCTGATTTCTCCTCGTGCCCCTTTTTGTCCCTCCACCCCCGCCCAATCCTATAACCAAGGTTCTTCCGGTCCAGTTGGCAAGGTTAAGACTGGTGATTTAGCTGCATTGATAAAGCACAGTCCTAGAACCCTTGGACCCCTGGTGGACAGAAGCCCAGCCTTGGCAGATTTCAAGGATAGTCACATAATATTTTAGTTCTTCCCTTCCCCCGTTGGAAATCCCCCCTCCCATTCTCATCTACTTTTAGGGGTAAAAGAAGCTTAGCTCCTGGATAGTTCCAGTATTTTTACAGATGAAGAAGTAGAGTAAATGACTTGCTCAAGGTCACATGTCAGTTTGGTGGTAGAAGAAGAAATTACACAGTAACAGTGTTTTCTTTGACTTCTTAGGGATGGAACAGAATTTGCTAGATCTGAGCCATTCAGCAGATAAAATGTCAACATGGTATCCCAATGATACCTTCCCCCCTCCCCTTACTCCCCCTTAACTTGACCTTAAGCTGGAGAGGAAAGTAAACTCCCAACTCTTCTGGAATGCTAGTCCCATATAGATTTCTCTGGAAAGAATGTTTAGCACCTAAACCACATGTACACCTGGGACTCCCCTTCAGCTAGGACACATCAGCATAAACTGCAGATCAAGCAGAGCCTTTTTCAAAGTCAGAAGAAATTTTAGCACTTGTGAGGCTTGAACTAAAGTCTTAACTGAAAGAAAATAAATGGCTCTGCATGGTTGGTGGTTTGTGCTCAGTCTTCACGGCATCATTTTTACCACAGTTAAGACACCCATATGGAGAGCTCATTCAAGAGGACAACTAAGGACTTTTGCCCAGAAAATGCCAGTAGCTTCCCTGATGAGCCCCCCCTCACACACCAAACACAGCACCTTCATTGCAGAACATGAAGGAGGCTGGTAAAGAGAATTTTCAAAGTTACACACAGAGGCAAAGTTGACAAGCCGATGAACATAATACAGTAAACAATCTATGTGTCAAGTGGCACTACCCTGAAAGCTCAGACTTGAGCCTAGGAGAGGAGTCTGTCTCTGAGCTCAAAGCAGAGTATATACGAGTCACTCCACTTACCAAAAAGAAGGTTTTGGCAAATAGTAGCTTTCAGACCTTCTTCCTCAACAGGATCATTTCTCCTGGGAGCTTTCTTCTGTGAGTCTTTCTAGAAGAGACAAAAAGTAGAGTGATGGAACCAACCTACATATTAGTAGTTGCTACCTGGAAGATGGACTGTAAACTGTTTGAATTTAGGCTGTTCTTGCTGGCATATAACAACAGATTGTTTTCCCTCACTTCTCTGATGTTCCCATCCAAAAGATATAGATATGTTCTATTCCATTGTGAGAGTTCCAAAATGCAGCTGGGTCTTACGTGTATGTGTGTATTTGGGGTGAAATAAGAGATAGGAAAGTGAGGGGGAGGATTTTTAGTCATGATGTGGGTGATTATCTTAAATTTTACTGTTCTGAGCTGGGAGTAAAGCAGGGTCAAATGCTTTTAGATAGAGAGGCTCCCCAACTTTCTTATAATTCCAGGAACATATACGAGAGTTTCACTGGCAGGAGAGATGGTCTGCTTAGCTCATCTGTCCATCTAGGACGGATTTATAATCTGGGAGCCACTCTTTTCCTTAAGGAGTCACTGAAACCATGTTAAAGAAGTTTCTTTCCCTTTCAAGGTGTGGTTTAAGAATCGAAGAGCTAAGTGCCGCCAACAGCAGCAGCAACAGCAGAATGGAGGTCAAAACAAAGTGAGACCTGCCAAAAAGAAGACGTCTCCTGCTCGGGAAGTGAGTTCAGAGAGTGGAACAAGTGGCCAATTCACTCCCCCCTCTAGCACCTCAGTCCCAGCCATTTCCAGCAGCAGTGCTCCTGTGTCTATCTGGAGCCCAGCTTCCATCTCCCCACTGTCAGATCCCTTGTCCACCTCCTCTTCCTGCATGCAGAGGTCCTATCCCATGACCTATACTCAGGCTTCAGGTTATAGTCAAGGATATGCTGGCTCAACTTCCTACTTTGGGGGCATGGACTGTGGATCTTATTTGACCCCTATGCATCACCAGCTTCCTGGACCAGGGACCACACTCAGTCCCATGGGTACCAATGCAGTCACCAGCCATCTCAATCAGTCCCCAGCTTCTCTTTCCACCCAGGGATATGGAGCTTCAAGCTTGGGTTTTAACTCGACCACTGATTGCTTGGATTATAAGGACCAAACTGCCTCTTGGAAGCTTAACTTCAATGCTGACTGCTTGGATTATAAAGATCAGACATCTTCGTGGAAATTCCAGGTTTTGTGAGGACCTGCAGAACCTCTTTTTGTGGGTGATTTTTAAATATACTGAGCTGGACATTCCAGTTTTAGCCAGGCATTGGTTAAAAGAGTTAGATGGTATGATGCTCAGACTCATCTTCTGATCAATGTCCCGGGAGGCATAGAAGGAAAAATGAAAGGCCTTAGAGGGGCCTGCCAACCAGCTACCTGAAATGGACAAACCATTTGATACTTAAGATCCTATAATAGTTTTAGATCATTGGTTTTACTGATTTGCAAAGTGATCGAAAGCATTCTAGCCACGTGCAACCAAATACCACCAAAAATAAACAGAACTAAATTGTGAGGGAAAGGAGGGAAGGACATAGCCTTCTTAAGCAGAGGTGTTCCAATGTTGTAGCCAATCCTTGGTTGAATCTTAGGAATGGACAGTGTCTCAAGCTCACTCACGTTTCATGACCAACTGGTAGTTGGCACTGAAAAACTTTTCAGGGCTGTGTGAATTGTGCGACTGATTGTCCTAGATGCACTACTTTATTTAAAACATAATGTTCATAAGGAGTCAATATGTAGTTTAAGAGACAATCAGTGTGTGTCTTATATAAATGGTACATCTGTGGTTTTTAATCTGTGCTAGACTTCAAAACTGTGATCTCCTGTTATTGTATGCAAACTTGAACTCCACCTCTGCAGGGGTTCTTCTGTGATTAAATAGGTTATAATTATAAGTAAATTCAGAGCAACTGAGTACTTATCTAAAAAGATTACCTTTGGCTGGAGGTGAGCTGCACTGAAACTTTACAACAAAATGTCTCTGGACAAGGAGAGTGAGAGAAGAGAAACAAAAGGACACTAACTCATCTGTAATTTGCTGTTGGTAAGCCTAGCAGTAAAGAGACATTGGTCAATTGCTCTGACCCTGATGAATTTATAAACTGAGATCATCGTTGTTTATGCTTGCAGATGTTAACTGGAAAAGTTATATATGCATAAACCTTTCTTCCTGGATTTGGCAGATATGTACAATTATATTAAAATGGTTCTAGCACAACATTGGGTCCAGTTTAATTTTATACCACCATTTATGAATGAGAAGCCTACATTCAGCCACTCCTTCCCAAAACATGTTTTTCTTGGGTCAGAGAGGGAATTAGCAAACTTTATTTTTAAAAAATTTTGAGGGGGGCCTAATCTATGAATGAACAAGATATGAAAGACTGGTATGTCAACTTTTTGTGACTTCCATTAGTACTGCTCTGAAATTGAGTATAGAGAGCCTAATAATCAAAAGCTCTCCTTGCTTTTCCCTCCCTGCCAGATAACCCTAACAATTTCTTAGGCACTTTACTAGCATGTCTTAACACAGATCAATTTTTTAAGCGAGAAGGGGCGAACTGTAGTACCTCAGAGAAAATGTGAATGACAAGAATTCCTTGTTTCTATTCTCTTATTTAAGGGTTTTTTTTTTAACTTCCAACAAAATCTGAGGTAAACATGAGAGGGAATGTAATCAGAATCTGAAAGCAATTCAGGCAGAAATGATTTCTGAACAAAAGAGTTTCAGAAAAGTTTTAAAACCTATAATTTCAGTAGTTGAACATACGGCACCCTGGTCAGGTTTTTTCGTTGTTTTTTTGTTTTTGTTAGAAAGTGCTGAGGGAAAAAAAATAGGTCTCTTCTCAGTTGTACCTGCATTTCGTAAACCAATCACCAGAAAAGACAAAATGGGCCAATGATTATGGTGCTTCTCAGGTAAAAGCAATATTTAATTTCATTTTAAACTCCTTATGCTCTTAAGTCTGACCAAAATTAGGATCACTTAATTTAACTTTTTAAATGAATGTTAGCAGTTGCAACCATTTTGTTTTCTGGCTGATTTCCCCCTCCCTAGCTGCTGCACAGGCTGTCTTGAGCCCAACATGAGATCTTGTCTAATAATTGTTTTTGTTTTGCTGCTAAAGGAAATGAGGAAATGGAATAGTTTACAGTCAACAACTGAGGCACAACTTGATGGCAAGATTTTCTAGTACCTACTGATAATATTCACCCTACCGTAGTTTACAACTGGAATGAGATTGGGGCTGGGGGTGGAGGGTGCAGAGAGAGAGAGTTAGAGAAGGAATGAACATGAATCTTTGCTTTATAGCTGTCCAGATACTGGGTCTCATGCAAGGAAAGCAGATCCTCAATAATTTCTCACACGGCCTTCAGTTTTCAGGATGCCCCACAAAGGAACAGGAAAGATTACCCTCTCTGTAAAAACAATAACAACCACTACAAACAGCGGACTACTCAGCAAATCACGCAGTTAGGTTTCTCTCCCCGTACTTTAAAAAAGGAGGACGTCAGAAAAAGGCGCCGAGCCCCCTCTGAAACTAATTTTTCCATCACCTTTGCACAACTTCGTTTAACAGACCACGGAGTTAAATCCCTTTGAATTGACGGCGAAGTAGAAATGAATTCCCCCTGACCGCAGGCGACGGAGGGCGGGCAAGGGAGGCGGGGAGCTAGCGCGGGCTCCCACGTCCAGAGAGTTCCGGTCACCGCGCCCTGCCAAGACCCGGCTTTAGGAAGTTTAGTCCAATAATCATCATTACTTGGTACTGAAATGACGCCACCCTCCAAAGGCGTCGGGGAGCGATTTCAACTGCTTGCTGGCGATCAACAAAGACTTGAATGTTGATGTAACCGTCGTTTTGAGGGGTGCAGGTGAGGGTGGGGTAGTTTGCTTTACAAAGCTCTGTTGTCCCAAACCTTTATCTTTCCCACAAAGATTCTGGGCCCTTTGTATTTCACCTCGGGAGTGTTTCGTCCCTTCACAGATAAGTAGAGAAATCCAATCAAGTCAATTAAGTTCCGGCTTTCGAAACCTCGGAGTTTGAGATCATGGTCAGTTTCCTCAACTCCTCTCCCACTCGCTTCCCTCTAATCTCACCCTTCCTGCGGCTCTCCACTCCCTCAGCCCCGGAGGCCCCGGGCGGCACTGCGAGGACGTGGCGCCCGGGAACAGCCTGTGCTCCCCGCCGAATCCACGGCGGGCTTTCAGAGCTGTGTTTTCTAAATCTCGACCGCCCGATCGGAGCTAGCCGGGAATGGCACTCCCATCTCTGCCCCGGGGGACCCGAGGCCCAAGTGGCTCTCTAGCTGGCGCCGCCTTCTGGGCTCCACTCGGCCCTGCGGGCCGGGAAGGGGCGGCCTTGAGGCGCTCGTCCGCCAGCTTCCCCTCTCTCTGGTCCGGCTCCGGCTCTGGTCGGAACCTCGGCTGAGCCGCAGCCCCCCTCACGGCCCGGTCCTCAGCCTCCCTCGCGGGCTCCGGGCGCTGTGGGCCCCGGCGAGGCCCGCGCGCCGCCAGCCCAGGGAGGAGCACGGCCTCCTCGAGCCCTGAAGTCAGGCTTCGGCGTCAGCCGTGGTCCTGGGCACCCGTGGCCGGGTGACTTCACGGCCTGGCCGAGTTCGGAGGCCGGGCGGGCTCCAGGTGCGCGTGCGTGGCCCGGCCAGGAGGCGAACGCCCTGAGCTGGAGGGAAGGGAAGCCGAGACCGAAGGAGAGGATGGCGACCTGGCCCTGCCGGGCCCGGGAGAAGGGGCCGGGGTAGAGATGCGGGCCCGACGGGGCCCGAGGCCTCTTGTCTTCCTCTCTCCCCGGGAGGAAGCGCCGCAGACGGCTGGGTGTCCTACTGGCGGTAAAGGGCGAGGCCGCCGCCGCCGCCGCCACAGCGGGAACTCCCGCCGCACCTTTGGCCTCCGGTGTCCTGCGAAGACGTGGCGCCGACGAGGGGGTCCAGCTGGGCCTGCCTTGGGCCCCAGGAATCCTCCAGGGAAGCCTGGGGCTTCTGCTAGTGGGGCTGGGGGAGTTGTGCTCGGTGTTCTGCCCTCCCTGGGGCTCCTGGGCTCTGAGCTGAGCCTTTCAGCGGGGGAGCCTGCGGGACTCTGTTACCCTTGGCTCATCCCTTTTCTCTGACGCCTCTAGATTTCGTCTTTAAACTGGATGCCCTGACTTTTCCTTTTCAGACCCGGCGCAGCACTCAACCGCCCTGAAGGCCAGAGGCCAGTTCTGGAAGGGGAAAGCCGTGCCATTGGCGTCCCAGACATCGCCGGGCGGCCCGTTCCGGTTACCTGCAGGGCAGGGCCGCAGTCCTGCGCCCGCCTTCACTTAACCAGAAGCGGGCGCTCGGGCGGCCAGTCCCGGCGCGCTCAGCACATGTTTGAACCCGCGTCTAACACCCGCTGAAAACCTCGCTGTTGTTACCGGGACAAAGCTGTAACCCAAAACCAGGAGTGCCAGTGTGAGGTGGTGGTTTACTGATACACAGACGTGTTTTAATCATACAAAAGAGAAACACAAAGGAGTCGGGCAGGAGACAGGCGCATCCCACACAAACGGAAGCTGACGTCTTAGAAAACGACCAAAATGCGAAGATGCAGGGTCGGGTTCTGCCATGACCTCTGCCTTCTTCACGCCTTCCTTCAAAACCTTCTCTCTTTCC
>NW_006772957.1:572880-596501 GCF_000442215.2 Lipotes vexillifer | reverse complement strand
TCTTTCCCTTTCGTACCACAAAAGGGTTCACGCCCCATTTACGCATCTGCATGCCCTGATCTGCGACCAGTGTCTTGAACACTTCTTTTCCTCTTCTCAACGGCCAGAACCCTGTAAGCGCAGCGTGCCTTGATAAAACCTGATCCCCCTAGTCGCTCCATTTCTGCCCTTGGGTTAGCATGATACAAAAAACGGGGAGCCCCTGGCACTTTCCCCTGGGACGGAGAGAGCAAAACCCCAAACAAAACCCACCCCCATGTTTTTCCGTATTAGGCTCTGAAACTGCACAGATTATGGGATTTGTCTCGGACAGAATTAACATTACATGTGAACGGTAGTGCTTCGGTATACTGAGACACATTGTATACGATTGCTTGGAGCATCTCTTCTAAACTGCCTGTTAATAGCAACATGAGACCTTAAAATAATAAGTGGTTTTTCGGTTTTAACCTGATTAAAACGAAATTTAGACTCTGTAAAGGGCAGTTTTTCTGGTGGAAGCAGTTCGGAGGAAAGGGAACCCATCACAGGGGCTGGAGGAAGCTTTTGTATGGAGAAATGGCTGGAGAGAAGTAAGCAGGCATGCGTTTGAAAGGCCTTCTACTATGCAGCAGTCCCCACAAGCAAGGGAGGTGCCCCCAGCTCTAAAGAGAATTAGCCAGACTTCCTCTCTTGCAAGCAGTATGTTTTATATTTAAAAACCAATCTGCTGTCGACTGTAAAAAACAATAAGCAAATTCAAATAAAGGAGCCCTACCAAGTCCAACCCCTTTGGTCAAAGATAACTGCAGGTACCAGAGAGGTCAGGCTATCACTAGGGGGAGGGTCGGCTTCGAATTTTGTTTTTCTCCTATAGGGAAAGTCGAACAGCATGAGGTCTGTGACTCACTTTTATTCCTTAATCTCCCCCATCCTTTACCTTCAATTCTCAGAGGAAGGAAACATGGTATTGGGGGGCAGGGGGGGGGAACACAACAACAAAGGGGGGAAAAAAAAAGAATCCCGTAGCAAATATAATGGTAAGTGGCCAAAGTTTGAATTGACTTCTGTTTCAGCACCACAGGGGGAAAAAAAAGCTATCCAAGAATCAGATGGAATCCTGTCACCCTCTCCAGTGTCCTAGACATAGTTTGCCTACTTCGGAGTGGGAAAATGACCTTTTTGGATGAAAGGCTTCTTAGTCTACTTGACATCACTAGAAGACATTTCCAGCAGAGGACTTTAAAAATAAGATGCCAGATTTTAGCAGCTATACTATTGCCTTTTTCTTTTTTCCCCTTGAACTGCCCATGATGGGACCACCAAATCCCAAAGGGTATATCCTGCACCCTGCAGGTCTGCTCACTCTCCAACCCAGGTTCCCGCGGTAAAGGCCATAAAACGCCCGTAGAGACAGCTTTTGGGTGGAGTGAAGCCTCTCCTTAGGCCCTGCCTCCAATTGCCCAACTGGAATCTCCAGAGGCCTTAGGCTACACTGAAACCTAAAAATCACTTATAGCAGCCTCCAGTTGTGTTAAAATCTGTTCCTAGAACCAACAGTCACATTTTAGGCTCCTGGGCCATTAATAAAAATCGCCTTAACATTCAAATGGCTCTAAAATGCGTTGATAGCGGATTACTGGGGCCTAATGGACGTCGTGTGTGATAACATGGCCCCTGAGCAGCGACGTTCTGGAGTGGATGTCCGACCACAGCTACCTGATTATCAGCTTACAGTCAAACCTCTTTTTAGCTGCGATGCTCTTAAGAGGCGTTCTTCCGGACAGCAGAGCGGGAGTCTTCTGTGTTCTTCATTTAACCGTATTTAACTATCGCGTACTGTTCTGGAAAGGGGAGGGGAAAACTTGCCTATAGGCATAAGGTCACCCACAGACGTAAGAGGGGTGGGTCGCCGGTCACTACCCCTCCCCTCCCCTCTTTTAATGGAGCGATGCCCGAAAGGCGGTGGCTAGGGCACATCTAGGCCCCTGCCTGGGGTGTCGGTTTCCCCTAAGTCTGGGGCTTCCCCGCGGTACTCCCGAGCCTCTCGGCCCCTGGCCGCCTCGGAGCGAAGCCTGTGAAGAGGCTGCTTGGCTTGCCCCGACAAGACCTGCCACGTCCGGAACACTCGTGGAGCTCTCCCGCTGCCCGCGAGGAAGCCTTCTGGACAGGGTGCGCGCAGTCGTCGACGCTAAGGACACCCTGGCAGCGGCCGCGGCCGCGGCGCCAGGGAGGGAGTGGGTTCCCGGCTTTCAACGAAAAATGTGGCAAGTGCACCGTGTTCCCATTCTCCACCCCCACCTTTCACCCAGCGAACTCAGCGGAAGACTCCGAACGCTGGGCCTTCGGAGGCTGCAAAGTACACCCGGGCATCGCCCCAGGGGCCTCCCTTGCCAGCGCAGCGTCCCAGGCTAAGGTCATTTGTCGAGCCCGGAGAGAGTAACAGGCGAGGCCGGGAGTTACTGGAGTGGCTGAGAGGCAGCTTTACGCACCAGCTGCGTGGGACATTGAGATCACGACCCCCCCACCCCCAACCCATTCCGCGCACGGGCACCAGCCCCGGAAGTGGGCCTCGAACCCACAGCGCCCCGAGCCATGCTCCAGGCCGCACACGGCGCCGCCGGTTCCCCTGCGGAGCGGTAGACTGTGGGTCGCGCCCACCCGGCAGAGGCGAGGCTGGGTCCATAGGGCACTGTGCCTCCTCGCGGAAGCGGGGGCACCCGGGAGCCCGCGGTCCGCGTGCTCTTCTCCAATCGCACCCATGGTCTTTACGAGGATCTGATGGGGGTGTGAGTGCAAGGACGCCGCGAGGCAATGACTACCCTCGGTCAAGGGCGACGTGGGGCGCTCTTCTCGCCGCATGCCCGGACCGCAGCCCCACGCTGGGCGGCCTCCAAAGTCCAGACTTCCTCCCTCAAGCTTCTTCTGGTGAAAGACAAGGGAACTGAAACAGGCTTGTCCTTAGAGCTTGCGACCTGGCATAACCCCTGCCTACCGCGCCAGGCCTGGGCTAAGACCCCGGAACCAAGTGTGCCGGTCCCGCGAGGAATAGTCGGCACCGTCCCAGTGTCCTTGCGGAAGTACACCCACCCGGGCCCGAGGGCTTGGGCGGCCGGCTGGCAGCGGCTTCCGGTTCCAACTCGAGGCCTTGCCAGCTGGCGTGTGGAGCGGCGAGATTACTTCGTGCCAGGGTACGTTTTGACTACTGGCTGACGAAGTCGTCTAAACTGAATTTTGAGATAGTTTTGAACACTAAGGATGCGCGTGTAAAGCTTTCCCCTGAGTCCTTCTTGGCCACTAATCTAAACAAATTTGATAACTTTTGAGTTGTGTTTGGGAATTTCAGCCATTCTTTCAGTGGTAAGGATTTTTTTTTTAATGGGAAGCAGATATTTTGGACAATTATATATATTTATATGTGTAATATAGAAATTACACATATATACATGCGTACATTATATATATGTGTACATATGTATTAGACATATATGTCTAAAGTGAAATTAGGTAATTTTGGAAAGAAGAATCACATTAATTTTTAAATTGATCCAAGTCTCTAACAGAAATTTATTTTTCAGTAGCTCTTGCTGATTAAGTTGACTCTATTTTTAATTTTCGTCTGAGTTGACCACTTGAAGCTCTAGAAAGCTAACAAAACCTCAGTCTATTTGTTAATTATCTTTTACCCAAATCGTAAGAGATACGTTTGGTCTTAAAATGGATCATACTCTAAGGCCTCTAATTTTGAGGTGGAGGAGAGGTGGTACAAACATGTGTTCACCATTTTCAAGGACAAATAATTGGGTTGATTAAACCAATAATCTTTTTTCTTTTTTAATTTTATTTATTTGTTTTGGCTGCGTTGGATCCTCTTTGCTGCCCACGGGCTTTCTATAGTTGCGGGAGCAGGGGCTTCTCACTGCAGTGGCCTCTCTTGTGGAGCACGGGCTCTAGGCACACCAGCTCAGTAGTTGTGGCTCACGGGCTTAGTTGCTCCGCGATATGTGGGATCTTCCCGGATCAGGGCTTGAACCCATGGCCCCTGCATTGGCAGATGGATTCTTAACCACTGCGCCACCAGGGAAGCCCTAAACCAATCATCTTGATTTCTGCCCATTTTAAGAGGGCATATTGCTTTCTTTCCTTTTTTTCTTTTCTTCATATATATTGATAAAGATATGGCCTATGTACTCTTACTAGAAGTTGCTTGAGCTGATATCTTTTTCAGGAATTCTTAACCTGTGATTCAAGTAACCTTTTGGGAATGGTTGTCCGTGGATTGATTTTAGAGGATGGGCAAATTGACTCAATTGTATGAAAATTTCTTTGGTTTGTATGTTAAGTGTATTTTTTCTGGGCAGAAGATCCATAGCTTTCACCAGATTCACAAAAGGGTTTGTAACCACCCCAAATTATGAACCGTTGGTTTTTATGATGCATAGGTTGTGAATGAAGGGTGAACTTGGAGATGGAAACTTTTGTAGTTCTTGGTAACAACTGGACAAGATGGCAGCCCTGTAAAATTTAAATCGACCCTTAACTTTTAGCGACCTTTAATTTTCTTTAAACAAAATAATCTTAAAAGTCCCTTTTATTTCTAAATTCTACCTAAATTTGAATTATTGTCCATGAGTCTGTTTATGTATGACACATTAAATTAATGAATGAAGTAAACAAGATTTATTCTAATGGTATTTTGCATGAAATGTCAAGTAGAAAATTTAAGCAAATATTTTAATGATTCAGATCCAAAAGCCTTTTTAATCAAAACAAAACAACAATAACAACAATAATAAAAAGATATTCTCCCACCCTAATTAAATATTTCGGAAAATTTAATGTGAATTGGTTCTCTTTCTGTCTCTGCACATACATAAATGTGTGTGCACATACCAACCATGCGTAGCTTCCCCAGTTTTTCTGTTGAAAAGTTTTTCCTTTTAAAGCTTGATGACTGTCAAAGGTGGACGAAACAATAGATAAGGGAGGTGGGACCTTCTGACTGAGTGAGAAGGAGAGCAAGGCTATGTCATCCAGGAGAGGAATTGAAGATCAGGTGGTATAATCTGTAGGGGACCCGGGATAGAATTTAAATTAAATACTTAGAGGACTTTCGTCTTGAATAGCAGATTTTGCCCACTTCCCCCACTTAGAACTCCCCAGCTTACTTCCAACCTTGTCTGAGAGGATATCTTCCATTAACGCAAGAAGAGGTATAATCTGTGGTTTATTTAGCATTTGATCTTTGCACAGAGGCTTCCATTTAGAGTAACCATTGCAGCTAAGATTTGGATCTGGTCCCTCAAATAGCCTGAACCAGGCGACCTCAGGCAAGTAGACACAAGATACTAGCAATTTATTTCATATCAGCTCCCAAGCCATCACCAGATGATAACAACCCTTGGACACCGTTAATCTCTGCTTGACTCAAACTGGTGACCGCAGGGTGAAAGGCAGGGCATTATCTCTGAGCAATTCGTGTGGCCTTCCACAGATTGCCAGTTGGGCCAATACAACTGAAGCCTCTTCTCCAGTGGTTACTTTAAAAAATTCATATCCAAAGTCTTTGGTCTTTGTTGGACTGGAAGGTAGGAGGGCTTTGTCAACGAAAATGCCTGAGGGCCAAGATGTAGGAGCTTAGAATCCAATCAAAATTAGAAAGGTTGAAAAGGTAACCTTGTGTGTTCCCTGCCCAATAAACTTTGAACAACATCACTGTAACTATGACCAGAAAAAGCCTCTGGAAATGAATGTTTTTGGCAAACAGTAAAGGGAAAATTCACCTTAAATAAAAGGCAAAGTCCTATTTAGAATTGGTTTTATTGTTTTGAAAATGGCTTTTATTTTGCCATCTCTAAGGTCAGTACAGATCACCATATACTCATTTGTTGTAAAGTTCAGGGCTAGAAGGGATGGCAGAAGTGGTGGGCAGTGGAGAATAAAGGAAAGGGGTGTACTGAAAAACAAAGCTGTCCTATGTGTTGGTGCCCAGAGAGGGGTGGCCAAGTGACCTGCAGGGAAACTACTACTATTCACATTTTCAAATATGTAGAGGGAAGAGTTTTAGCCTCATGTCCCAGCATTCTCAGTTCTAGCCTGAAGTCATAGAAACCTGCCATTACTACTTGGTGGAATTATTCTGCCCCTGCTACTCCAATATACTAGTTGTAATGATTCAATTTGATTTTGCTAGATGGCTCTAGAGAGAATCGACAGATTTTTTAAAAATGGAGAGGTTTTAAAAATACTGCAGCTATTTTAATGTATTTTTTAACGTCCATGTGTTGGAAGTGGATCATTGATGGTAAAAGTAAAACCAAATTGTTTTAGGTATTTTTAGCAAAAAGTTCCTTTGGACAGGATCAAAGATCAGCTTCACTTACACAGAACTTCAGTTGTCAGCAGTGTCACAGAACCATGTCACTATGTTTTTGCATAACTTCATTCCTAGTCTATTTGTTTGCTGCCCTAGCTTTTTAATTAACTGGTATTTACAAACCCTGTTCCACCATTTAGTATCTTCTCCCCAAAATGATACACTAAATAAACCTAAGCTATAATTACTAATCATAGGATGGGTGCATTTACATTGGTAAAGGAACACCCCTTATGACAAAAAGTCACTGATGGGTAAAGTGGTGCATTTTGTAACATTGGGCAGTTGCCTAAGTGACTGTGGGGAAGTAAGACATGGGGTAAACAATGAAGGCATTTTACCGCTTAAGACTGGCCTTGGCTCTAGTGTTTTGATGATATAATGTTCAGAAAGCATAAAGAGAGTCACAACATTTTCCTTGTCAGCCAAGAGGCAAACACACATGTTTAGAGTATTTGTAAGGCCTTACAATTTCAGGACTATCTTTCTTTAGTATCTCTCTGCTTCATGAGAGGGTCTGGATAGAGTCCAGAACCTTAAAGGGGAAGAGGCTTTTGTTTTTCTAGGCTTTTGTTTCCTTGGTTAGAGCTGCCACTTCTTCAAGATGATGTTGGTGAAGATGGGATCAGTCCCCCATATTGAAATGATTTGCATATGTCTTAAATCAAACAGAGCATTGGGCTAGGTGATTTACTCAGCCTTTCAAAGATCTATCCAAGCTGGCAAATTTACTACTTTCCAGAGGTCAGTTTTTATTGTAGGTCTTGAACTTTTACATTTGTGTCCTTCATTGATAACTTGAGTGGATTTGGTGCCAAGGGACATCAGTAGCTTCCCTTGTGAACGTGCAGCTTGTGCTCATCCTGCTTATCTTTGCTGAATATTTTGAACTTTTCCTGAGCTTTGGTTAATTTTACCCCAACTTCATATACAAATTGTGTTGTGGTTTTTTGTCTGTATTTCTAGCTCTCCTGACATTGTAGAAACCCTCACACAACATTATTTAATAAGGAGATGTAGGGCTTCCCTGGTGGCGCAGTGGCGGAGAATCTGCCTGCCAATGCAGGGGACACGGGTTCGAGCCCTGGTCTGGGAAGAGCCCACGTGCCGCGGAACAACTGGGCCCGTGAGCCACAATTACTGAGCCTGCGCGTCTGGAGCCTGTGCTCCGCAACAAGAGAGGCCGCAATAGTGAGAAGCCCGCGCACCGCGATGAAGAGCGGCCCCCGCTTGCCACAACTAGAGAAAGCCCTCGCACGGAAACGAAGACCCAACACAGCCATAAATAAATAAATAAATAAAGCAAACTGTCAACAAGTAAAAATAAATAAACACTATAAAAAAAAAAAAAAGGTCAGGAACTACTGCTTGGCATCAAGATATTTCTGCCATTTAGGACATGTTTAAAAAAAAAAAAAAAAAAAATAAGGAGATGTAACTTCCAGGTGCCTTAGAAAATGTAAGTCAGTATATGTTTTTCATTATTTGAGAAATTAGCCCCTAGTTTCACTAGGGGTGTAGTTAAGGATAGTAGTGAAGCATTCAGGCTTTAGAGTTGGATTGTTTGGGTTTGAATCCAAGCTCCCCTATAATAATATTTGTAGATATTTGTCCTTATGAAGATTATTTAACCCCTCTGTGCCTTAGTGGCCAGCAAAACTGAGTCAGAGTCAGAAGCCATGATGAAGTAATGTTGACTGTGCTCATTCTACTAAAAGGACAGGAACACAGATGTAATAGGAAGAATGCAAGAAGAGTGATTATATAATATTGTATAATATATATCAAACTATATGTGTTACATAACTGCATGGTTAAATTTATTTTGTATTGTGTTTGCCTTTGTCATGAAGAGTCTGTATTTTTTTTATTCAACATTGGTAGAAACCATAAGGATTTTGAAATCTGCAAATATATTTGGAAAGAAGGAAGTAAGAGCAAAGACAGATTTTTTAAGGGGGTTAAGGTGTAACAAGACAAACCACTCTATTTATTTGGCTGAGCAGTATGTGGGATCTTAGTTCCCCTACCAGGGATCGAACCCATGCCCCCTGCAGTGGAAGCACAGAGTCCTAACCATTGGGCTGCCGGGGAGTTTCCCAGCCCTACTATCTTTAAATCATACCTCTAGTCCTCTCCATGTTAAGAGTTAAAATATTTATCCATCACTGCAAGTAGTTTTTTCCCAGCTCCAAGCACTCTGAACACCAACCTGCTCTCACTTTAGTTAAGAATGATACTGGCATCTTTATTCCCACATAATGTGGGTTAGTTCATTCTGTGGACAATGTTTATTGCCCCCACCCCATCTCTAAAAACACTGTCAAAACATGGTTTTAATTTCCTTTTAAATGTGGCTCAAACAGGGCTGCCATTGCATTTCACATTTTCCCCCTTATACACTGGCATTTAACAAGAAGAGTGAGGTAAAGTAATCTAGTAATAAAGTAATAAAGACCTTGTAAATGGGCTCTTGGTTTAAAAAAGGAAGTAAGAGAATAATTGGGAATAAAAAAGGCTTTATGCAAATCAACTAGTATGGATGATGGCAGAAGGAGAAGAGAACAGGGTAATGAATTTGTTCAAATGAATTTACTGAAGATGGCAATTCAGCTCTCTAAGGAATTACAGGGAAAACAAATAAGTGGCTAGAGGGACTGATGTCTCAAGAAAGCCTGAATAGGCAAAATGGACTATGTTTGCAGAGAGTGAAGTTTTAGTCATCAGCTTCCACAGTGCTTCAGCACACACTGTGCAAGCAATTTGTTTAAGGTTGCAAAATCAAAACATGTCTCTGGGGGCACGGACAAGGAGGCAAGACCTTTGAGATGTCTGCAGTGGAGCAAGGACCTGACAACCACCTGCCAGTGCCTGAAAAGGCATCACCCATCAGGCAGGCAGAAGAATTGTCCAAGACTAATTTGGAGTAAACTGATGGAAACAAGAAATATGTCAGTGATAACCTCTCACTAGCTATGGAAAAGTTCTTCCAGGAAAGTGGCACAATCTCCAATTCGGAACATTTAAAGCTAGAGAAGGAAGAACTCTTGGACTTAAGTCTCAGGAACTGTCCAGCATTAGTGGAGGGCTGGAATTGCTGCTAAATGACCTGTTAGGTGTGAGTTTCTATCTATGATGTATCTAACTGTATGCTTATTGAATACCAAATGTATTTTTCAGTTCTATTTTTTTGGCCACACCATGTAGTATATGGGATGTTAGTACCCTGACAAGGGGTTGAACCCTTGCCCCCTGCAGTGGATGCACAGAATCTTAACCACTGAACTGCCAGGAAAGTCCCTTTTTTTTTTTTTTCAGTTCTTTTGACAGTTCTGACACTAATATTGTTACTGCCAAAGAGATTTCTGTAGGTTAATATAGATTTGCATTTGTTCCACAAGGAAATGTAATTATTTAATGAGTCAGTATTTGCCTTGAAGGCACTTCAGCTATGACCTCCTCAGGAATTTCAAAGAATAACCAAGCTCGTTGGAGCTTCTCATGCCTGCTGTAAATTGCTCCAAACAGCAGACACTAACCGCGTTACTAACGAATTACATGAATAATAAAATCATAATGTTTTTCTGGTTTTAGAGAGATTAAAATGGATGTTAGAATGGCTATAGGAGAGGATTCTCAGGTGTCAAACTTTTGTAAAATTAAGTTTCCACTTAAACTTTCATTAGGATTTAGGAAAACTAGGACCATTATAAAGATGTTATCTGTTCATTCAGTGAATATTTGAGGGTTTTCTCTGTACCAGGCATTCTCCTGGGTTTGGGACACGCAAGGTTTCACCTCCTGTGGAGCTCACATTCGTGTTTATGGGAGAACACACTGATGGGTGGTCATTACAGGAGACAGAAACTTTGGAGTCAAAAGGGAAACACCACTGGGTTTAAAGATGTGTGGAAATGTAATTGGCATTAGAAGCTTAATGTTTGTCAGCACTTTCATGAATGAAAACAATGAACGGAACAATGAACGTGTGTGATGCTCCATTCTCAAGTCCCTCTGGGTGATCTGGGCATGTGGAGGGAGGTTGGAGCACTTAAGCTGCTTCTCAGAACATACATGGGTCCCAGGGTCCGTAGCTGCTGAAGCTCCATGTGGTATCCTGTGTCCTGGCCTTGTTGTGTGACAGTTGCTGCTAACAAGCTTGGCTTTGGCTTGACCATCTTTGAAACTACCCCCTCCCTCACCCCTTCCAATTGCCTCAATCAAACCAACTCCTTAGAAAAACAGTGCTGTTAAAGAAATGGCCACAGTGTCACCAGAATAGGCAAAGGGAATTCCTTAGTGTTTTCTATAGACATACTGATTGTAAATTTTAAAAAGGCCTTTTTGGAAAAGACAGTCCATTAAGAGACCACTTAATGTTTAATTACATGCGGTTGGAAACTCCACAGAATAGCAGCCAGCCAAACAGGGCATCAAAATGTAAGACATGGTGGCTGGTGCAGAGTTTCCTTTTGAGTTCCAGGTACAAAAATTCAAATCCAGAGTGGTGTATTCTCACACTCTGGCGCTACCATAATACTTAATTATTACTGTCCCTGTGGTGTAATGTGATCTTGGAAAATGTCACACAAGAATTCCACCAAATTGTTTGTTTTATTACTTTTCCTCCCCCTCCCTGGTTTCTGTTTCTTGGCTCTGTTCTTTTCTGTAGTTGCCTTTATCTCTCTCTCTCCTCCTAATGGCATTGTGAGGTTGAGTTCACCAGGTGTGCAAACTTCCTCCCGCATCTGACACTTCTTTGGCAGAAAGCGCAGGTAGCACAGCAGGTATTGTCAGGGTCAAGTTAAAAAAATAACAAAACCTGCCAATGCAGATTTCCTTCTCATGGTGCCTGGCATCAATGGGCTCTCAAAAAGACTGCTGTGGCTTTAATATTTACCTTTTACAGCTGGCATGAACTTGGCAGTCCATCCACAGCTCACCTCCTTTCTCCTCTTCTGTCTTTGTCAGGACCAGAGGATAGCTGGTGTTTCCCCTGGTCTCAAGGCAGGGAGGGTAGGGATAGGAGCAGAACGGTGAACAGCATTATTCTATTTAGAAAAAGTTAATTGGGGCTTCCCTGGTGGCGCAGTGGTTGAGAATCTGCCTGCCAATGCAGGAACATGGGTTCGGGCCCTGGTCTGGGAAGATCCCAGATGCCGCGGAGCAACTAAGTCTGTGCGCCACAACTACTGAGCCTGCGCGTCTGGAGCTTGTGCTCCGCAACAAGAGAGGCCGCGACAGTGAGAGGCCAGCGCACCGCGATGAAGAGTGGCCCCTGCTCGCCGCAACTAGAGAAAGCCCTCGCACAGCAACGAAGACCCAACACAGCCAAAAATAAAATAAATTAAAAAACAAGTTATTGGAGCAAGTACTGTTGTTAGATCTCAATTTAAACCTCAGTGGTCACTGTTAGGTCCTTGGTTTATCAGAAGTGAACTGACTTGGTAAAATATTGGAGATGTTTGATCTCTTTGGTGATCTTTTAAAATTTAAACTTTTTTCTTCTTCTTTTTTTAAAAAATATTTACTTATTTGGCTGTGCTGGGTCTTAGTTGTGGCATGCAAACTCTTAGTTGCAGCATATGGGATCTAGTTCCCTGACCAGGGATCAAACCCGGGCCCCCTGCATTGGGAGTACGCAGTCTTAGCCACTGGACCACCAGGGAAGTCCCCTTTTACAATTTAAAACCAGAAGGAAATGTGGTACTGTAAGTAGTGAGTTATGTGCCAGGTAAGTGCCAAAGTCTTACCTGCTAACTAAACTAGAAACTAGTTGATTGTGAGAGAAATAGTACCAGGGTTTTTGTTTGTTTGTTTTTTTTATTTTTCATTGTGTAGTATTAATCCTAGTAAGGAAAAATAAAGTCTTAAATAAATACATGTCTTAAAAAACAGACATGCTGCTGGCATTAGAAAGCTTTGTCTACAGTACGTCTAGCTTCCATGGCCCTTGCTGAGAGGGAGTGCCCAGACTGTTCCCAAATTTTTCTCAGAATTATGGGATCTGCAGTGACGTTCCTGAAATTCATCAACAGCCGGTGCTCCCAACACGCTCCTTAACACGCTCTTTAACAACAAAGTGGATTTATATATTTGTTGCTTTCCTTAATTTAACGTGCAAGTCTTTATTTCTTCTGTGTTCACTATGGGGCCAACCTTTTTCACAGTTGACTCCAGTGAAGAAATTCCTGAAGAAAGGAGATGTGTGTGTGTGTGTGTGTGTGTGTGTGTGTGTGTGTGAGTGGTGGTGATGGTATCTTTAGAAATCGTTAAATTTGTAGCTAAGCTCTAATTCCCCCTATTTCCTGCTTTTTCTGGGTCAGGTAGGAAGAGTGAGTAACGTTTCCATGGGTTGGACTGCTGTGGGGCTCCTTCTAATATTTTCCTGCTGTAAAACAGGTGGAATTGTAGCTACTCCAAAGACAGCATTCTGTTGCCTACATTGACAGTAAAGAAAGAACCATGGGTGTACATTAGGATGCAATATTGATCAAGATGGGGGGTTTCCTTGCAGATAGAAATCTTTCATTTTATAAGAACAGATATGCATTCTACTAAGAAATAAAATAGTTAATATATTTGGAATAGTCACTAATACTTGTTAGTATTAAATGCTATTAATTCATTAGACCATTAAAATTTATATTAAACATCTAACAAACTAATTGTAATATTTTAAAAAATTATTTATTTTGGTTGTGCCGGGTCTTCGTTGCGGTGTGCACACAGGATCTAGTTCACCGACCAGGGATCGAACCCAGGCCCCCTGCACTGGGAGCGCAGAGTCTTACCCACTGGACCACCAGGGAAGTCCCAAACTAATTGTAATATTAATGGAGAGAGAAAAAAGTGTATTGCAGAACCTTGTATTATTTCCTCTTTTTACAAAAATAGCTCTTCTATGTAGAAAATATTGGGTTGGCCAAAATGTTCGAGTTTTTTCCATAGCATCTTATGTGTTTATGTGTTTAAACATTCAGGGTACGGGGCAAGTGATTGCAGGATCAGGGAAAAACTGCCTCTCCTCAAGTTAATGGCTGATATGATGATGCTCTTAGCCCCCATTAACTATCCATTCCTGTCTCTTTAGATTAGTCGAACACAGCCATGAAACTAGGATTCGTTGCTGCTAGTTTCACCTGGAGAAGATGACCTGTAATCATTTTATCTTAGAGTACAGTGGAAATCAGGGAGAGGTGGCAATTAACCTCCACCAGCATAACATTCATATATATGTCTGTGTATACATATGTGTAACACACACAACCTTTTTATTGTTGTCAACTTTTCATGTATCTCTGTCATCTCACTAGGTAGGATAAAAATTTCAGGGGATTTCACTTTAAACTTATTTTTATCCCCTCAGTACCTAGCCCAGGACTTGGAATATGGCAGGTGCTTAATACAAAGAGGTTGTTGGTAGGTAATGATGACTCAGGCAACTGAAGACAAGACCAGAGGGCATTTGTCTGTGTGCTTTGTGCCCTCTCTACCTTGACAGAGCCCTTACTTTGATCTCTTATCTAGTCCTGCTCCCCACCTTCCTCCCCACCATCTGTTTGTTCATGTTGCTATTAGACTTGCTTTCTAGAAACCAGATCTGTAACACATACGCGCCATGGGATAAAAGCTTAACATCTAAGCTTGGCATTTAAGATTCTGCAACGTGGACTTCCCTGGTGGCGCAGTGGTTAAGAATCCGCCTGCCGATGTAGGGGACACTGGTTTGATCCCTGGTCCGGGAAGATCCCACATGCCATGGAGCAACTAAGCCCGTGCGCCACAACTACTGAGCCTGCGCTCTACAGCCCGTGCTCTGCAATGAGAGAGACCACCGCAATGAGAAGCCCGCGCACAGTAACGAAGACCCACCCAACACACCTGAAAATAAATTTATTAAAAAAAAAAGATTCTACAACAGTGCTCTTCAAATTTTAATGTCCATACAAATCACCTGGGGATTTCCTTAATGCAGATTCTGATCTGGTAGGTTTGGAGGTGAGGCCCCAGAATGTGTATTTTGAATGATCTCCCAGGTGATACAGCTGCTGCTGATCCTGGGACCGTATTTTGAGTAGCAGGTTTCTACAACACTTGGCTTAGCCCAGGTGTTAGATACTGTTTTAGCTCATCTTAATTCACTCCCCACCCCACACTCTACATTCTAGCAAAACTGTTGTTCTTGACATTCTCTGGCAATTCTCCGACTTGTGCTTTGATTCATGTCATACCCTTTCTGCCTGCTAAGCCATTACTCATCCTTCCACAGAGCTCAAATATCACCATCCCTGTGAAGGCTTCCAGCTTAGTTGCCCCCTCCTTGGCCAGCTAATTCTACTGTCTACCAAGTTCTCACAGCGCTTTGCTAGTGCTGATGTTAGGCACTGATTACAAGTTGTCATAATTGTTTGTTTACATGATTGTCTTTCCAGCTAGACCATGAGCTACAGGGCAGGGGGCCAGGCCTTGACTATCTTATAATCTCAGCACCCAGTATACAGTACAGCACACACAATAGTTCCCTAATAAATATTGGTTGAATTAAATTGAACTGGATTTCTTACTATCACTCTTTTTCAGAAGACTTTTAGTGATGAATATTTTGAGACGAAAACATATCTTGACAGAATTGATGGGAAGTCATGAAGGATCATAGTTGCAATAATAATAATATTGTTAACGATAGGTATTATTATTATTTTTTTAACATCTTTATTGGATTATAATTGCTTTATAATGGTGTGTTAGTTTCTGCTGTATAACAAAGTGAACCAGCTATACATATACATATATCCCCATATCTCTTCCCTCTTGCATCTCCCTCCCTCCCACCCTCCCTATCCCACCCCTCTAGGTGGTCACAAAGCACCGAGCTGATCTACTTGTGCTATGCAGCTGCTTCCCACTAGCTATCTATTTTATGTTTGGTAGTGTATATATGTCCATGCCACTCTCTCACTTTGTCCCAGTTTACCCTTCCCCCTCCCCGTATCCTCGAGTCCTTTCTCTAGTAGGTCTGCGTCTTTATTCCCGTCTTGCCCCTAGGTTCTTCATGACCTTTTTTTTTTTCTTTTTTTAGATTCCATATATATGTGTTAGCATACGACTTACTTCACTCTGTATGACAGACTCTAGATCTATCCACCTCATTACAAATAGCTCAATTTCGTTTCTTTTTATGGCTGAGTAATATTCCATTGTATATATGTGCCACATCTTCTTTATCCATTCATCCGACGATGGGCACTTAGGTTGTTTCCATCTCCGGGCTATTGTAAATAGAGCTGCAATGAACATTTTGGTACATGACTCTTTCTGAATTCTGGTTTCCTCAGGGTATATGCCCAGTAGTGGGATTGCTGGGTCGTATGGTACTTCTGGTTTTAGTTTTTTAAGGAACCTCCATACTGTTCTCCATAGTGGCTGTATCAATTTACATTCCCACCAACAGTGCAAGAAAGTTCCCTTTTCTCCACACCCTCTCAGGCATTTATTGTTTGTAGATTTTTTGATGATGGCCATTCTGACTGGTGTGAGATGATCTCTCATTGTAGTTTTGATTTGCATTTCTCTAATGATTAATGATGTTGAGCATTCTTTCATGTGTTTGTTGGCAGTCTGTATATCTTCTTTGGAGAAATGTCTATTTAGGTCTTCTGCCCACTTTTGGATTGGGTTGTTTGTTTTTTTGATATTGAGCTGCATGAGCTGCTTGTATATTTTGGAGATTAATCCTTTGTCAGTTGCTTCATTTGCAAATATTTTCTCCCATTCTGAGGGTTGTCTTTTCGTCTTGTTTATGGTTTCCTTTGCTGTGCAAAAGCTTTTAAGTTTCGTTAGGTCCCATTTGTTTATTTTTGTTTTTATTTCCATTTCTCTAGGAGGTGGGTCGAAAAGGATCTTGCTGCAATTTATGTCATAGAGTGTTCTGCCTATGTTTTTCTTTAAGAGTTTGATAGTGTCTGGCCTTACATTTAGGTCTTTAATCCATTTTGAGTTTATTTTTGTGTATGGTGTTAGGGAGTGTTCTAATTTCATTCTTTTATATGTAGCTGTCCAGTTTTCCCTGCACCACTTATTGAAGAGGCTGTCTTTTCGTCACTGTATATTCTTGCGTCCTTTATCAAAGATAAGGCGACCAGGGCTTCTCTGGTGGTGCAGTAGTCGAGAATCTGCCTGCCAATGCAGGGGACACAGATTTGAGCCCTGGTCCGGGAAGATCCCACATGCCGCCGAGCAACTAAGCCCGTGCGTCACAACTACTGAGCCTGCGCTCTGGAGCCTGCATGCCACAACTACTGAAGCCTGTGCACCTAGAGCCCACGCTCCACAACGAGAAGCCATCGTAATGAGAAACCCGCACACCGCAACGAAGAGTAGCCCTGGCTCACTGCAACTAGAGAAAGCCTGTGTGCAGCAATGAAGACCCAACGCAGCCATAAATAAAATAAATAAATTTAAAAAATAAATTAAAAAGATAAGGTGACCATATGTGCATGGGTTTATCTCTGGGCTTTCTATCCTGTTGCACTGATCTATATTTCTGTTTTTGTGCCAGTACCATACTGTCTTGATGACTGTAGCTTTGTAGTATAGTCTGAAATCAGGGAGCCTGATTCCTCCAGCTCCGTTTTTCTTTCTCAAGATTGCTTTGGCTATTCGGAGTCTTTTGTGTTTCCATACAAATTGTGAAATTTTTGGTTCTAGTTCTGTGAAAAATGCCATTGGTAGTTTGATAGGGATTGCATTGAATCTGTAGATTGCTTTGGGTAGTATAATCATTTTCACAATGTTGATTCTTCCAATCCAAGAACATGGTATATCTCTCCATCTATTTGTATCATCTTTAATTTCTTTCATCAGTGTCTTATAATTTTCTGCATACAGGTCTTTTGTCTCCTTAGGTAGGTTTATTCCTAGATATTTTATTCTTTTTGTTGCATTGGTAAATGGGAGTGTTTTCTTAATTTCACTTTCAGATTTTTCATCATTAGTGATAGGTATTATTTATCTATTAAATTCTTACTATGTATGAGGCATTGTGCTAATCACTTACATATAAAATTTCATTTAAATTTCACAACTTATATTTTAGATAAGGGCATACCCACATAGTTTAGAGGCTGCAGCCCCAGGGAATGATAGAGTTTGGATTTGAAACCTGACTCTCAGATCCAGCCCATGCTCTTAGCCATTTTTCTGATGCTGGAAGAACAGTCTTGCTCTAGGGCTCTGTTAAGTGTGTCTTTCTGCCTAGGATATTCACCAATTATGTGTACTCTAAATGCAGCAGGGTCTCCCTCCAGGGGAGGGACCCTAATCTCTTTCTGTGCTTTAGACTCCTTTAGCAGTCTCATGATGCTTATAGACTCTTCTGAATAATATTTTTGAATGCATTAAAAAACAAAATTACAAAGGAAACCAATTTTATTGAAATACAGCTATCAAAATAAGAAAAAAACCCAAAGCTATGGCATAGTAATATGTGCCTTTCTTTATTAATGCCTTAAATAATAAAATCTAGCAGTGAGTCTAATAATGACTTTTTTTTTTTGGCCATGCCACATGGCTTGTGGGTTCTTAGTTCCCTGACCAGGGATTGAACCTGGGCCCATGGCAGGGAAAGCACCGAGTCCTAACCATTGGACTGCCAGGGAATTCCCAGTCTAATAATGACTTTAATTTTGAATTATCTATGGGGCTAAACAATATTTTGAGATATCTCCAACTGAAATATGATGAAAATATCCTTGATTTCTCACTATTCAAGACAAAATCACAGGTGTTGTTTCAGATAATACAGTTTGTTGCCTATATTTACAATAGAAGAAAATTCTAACTTTTAAAAAATTTTTATTTGTTTTATTGAAGTATAGTTGATTTACAATGTTGTGTTAATTTCTGCTGTACAGCAAAGTGATTCATTTATACATACATATATATTCTTTTTCATATTCTTTTCCATTATGATTTATCACAGCATATTGAATATAGTTCCCTGTGCTAGACAGTAGGACCTTGTTGTTTACCCACTCTATATACAATAGTTTGCATCAACTAATCCCAAACTCCCAATCCATTCCTCCTCTTGACAACCACAAGTCTGTTTTCTATGTCTATGAGTCTTCCTGTTTTGTAAATAAGTTCATTTGTGTCATAAGAAAATGCTAACTTTCAATAAGAGGTTAGTGCAATTAAAGATGTGATTTTTTTTTTCCCAATCATGGACCTCCAGAATTCTATGCACAGACACCTTGGATATGTATGTGTGGGTCCAGGTTAAGAACCCATGTTCTAGGGAAAAGGGATGCTCTGCCTTTTTGAAGAGGTTGAGGTGCTCATACATAGAAGTTATTCAGGTCATGTACATAGAAATGCCACAAAGTCAGTGCCAAGAGGTATGTAGTCATGTAATAGACGGGAGGAGAAGGAAGAAGAACCTGGCAGAGTTAGAGCCCTGCAACAGGTAAGAAGCTCTGCCTTTGGGGGTGAACCCAGAGATTTTCAGAAGAGGATGCAGAAAGCATACCTGGAGGAAAGTTAAAGTGTACATAAAAGTCTTAGGAATTGGGAGAAATTCTGTAATTTCTCTTTCCCCAGGAGACACATATTGTGATAATCCTGTACTGAGGCGCACAAAGGGACCTGGGCCTGGAGTCATCATATGATGGCAAAGTGGGCACTGTCCCCATCTTCCTGTATTATATATACACTGATGTATGGCAAGGGTCATCAAGTCCACTAACCTCTACCTACTTTGACTGAGTCAAATGACAATGTAAACCCAAACCTAGTGTATATCTTTATTGACTTTGAAGAGATAGGCAATTCAAAGTTTGGAGGCACAGATGGTGTTTTGATCACCTAAAGTTGAAAATTTGTCATTCTAATGGCATCAAATGCCTCCATTTGGCATTCAAGTACACTAAGATAGGATCCCTTTTTCTTTTAGGACCTTAGCTCCCTTTTCTCATGCACTTTATGTTCTTGGCAATTGAACCTATTAAAATTCTTTGTCCACTCTCACTTTATTCTCCTTTGTAAATCCCAACACCAGTGATACCCTTTCTTCTTATCCCAGTCTTCTAGCCTATCCATCCTTTAAGCCTCAACTCAAATTCTTCCTCTTCCATGAAGATTTTCCCGGAACTAGCTCTGTCTGTCACAGCCTCCACGCTGGACGCAATCTTTTCCTCTCTGGAACTCCCATAGCACTTTATCTATATTTATTTTATGATATGTAACTTCAGTATTACTGTAAACAACAACAGTTGTGGCCTTTGAAGAAAACCCAGACTAGAAAAAGTGCCCAATTATGGGAGGAAAAGCAGAGAAGAGAGTAAAAAACAATATTTATGGCCCTGAATAGTTCTATGTCAATATACAGAATATGAGTAATAACGTGAACTTGGAGTATTAACCAAGGTTGTAAATGTAATTGTACAAGTATCACACAAATGGTATAATAGGATTATGAATAGAATAAGGCAAGTAAAAATATATATTTTTGGTTAAGAAATTTAAATTTTTCCATTAGAGGTGGAGGGGAAGTTTAAGAAGATACACAGGGCTTCCCTGGTGGCGCAGTGGTTGAGAATCTGCCTGCTAATGCAGGGGACACGGGTTCGAGCCCTGGTCTGGGAAGGTCCCACATGCCGCAGAGCAACTAGGCCCGTGAGCCACAACTACTGAGCCTGTGCGTCTGGAGCCTGCGCTCCGCAGCAAGAGAGGCCGCGATAACGAGAGGCCCGCGCACCGCGATGAAGAGTGGCCCCCGCTTGCCACAACTAGAGAAAGCCCTCGCACAGAAACGAAGACCCAACACAGCCAAAAATAAATAAATAAATTAATTAATTAAAAAAAAAAAAAAGAAGAAGAAGAAGATACACAGTATATACCAGCTTGGAATGACATGATCAGAGCCCTCCTTATGAAGATTACTGTGGTGGCAGCTGAAGGATGGATTAGAGCAGAGAGAGATTTAAGGCAGAAAGACCAGTTGGCAGCCATTTAAATAGTCCAAGTAAGGTATAATAAATATCTACTTAGGACTTCAAGATTTCAGGTCTAGGTGCCTGGGAATATGATGATGTTTTTAAGAAGAGTATGTAGTAAAAGGATTTGGGTGGTACTTGCAGGATAAGAGTGGTTTGGGTTCTAAAAGCTCTTGGGGGACAGGAAAAGTGAGAGCCTTCCAATCAAGGAATTAAATGCAACTGTAGACTGAATTACTACAAATACAATGTCCCAGTCATAACTGCAGAATTGCAAGCAGGTCTGGGTTCACACTTTATGAAACACTTTGTTAAATATGGTAACTTGCAAATTCTCTCATTTGAAAAACATTGGAAGAAACTTGGAATGTTTAAATCTGAAGAGATAAATAGGGGGGTTATAATCACTGTCTTCACATATGTGAGACATAGAAGAAGTAAAGAGGGAATTAATTACATTCTGGAGTGGAAGGTGGTGGGGTGGTGGTAAATGGAGTTACCAGGAGAAAATGTTTGGCTTATCCTAAGAAATAGTTTAATAGCAATGAGAGCTGCCAAATAGTGGGAAGAACTGACTTCCAGAGCAGTGAGCTCTTCATCTGTGAAGCAGTGAAACAGGAACAGGATGAAACTTTGGTTGTCTGTTTTGTAGAAGGAATTTCTCTAGTCTGTAGAAGGGAGGTTGAATTACAGGATGTTTAAGATACCTTGCTACTCTAAAATCCTCAGCTTCTCTTCTCCAAGGAAACCTTTCTTATTTCCTCCTGCCCTGGTGGAAGTGAGTCCCCTTCTCTGTGCTCATGAAGCACCCTGGAGCTACCACTGTCATACTGGTATCACCCATTGTGGTAACAGCTTGTCTGTCTTCCTCTAGACTGCCATCTCTTTGAGGGTAGGCATTGTCTTTTATCTCTACATGTCTATTGTCTAGTGTAGTTTTCAGGTAGAGTGATAGCATTCAGTAAATGATTTTCGAATGATGTATAAATAAATGAATGGAGGGGATTTAGGTTTGACTGCTATAAAATGTGGGGTAAAGAGAGCGAGAGCTGGGAGGTTTCAGTTTGCAAAGTTACCTTCATGGGAAAGTCTCATTTTCATAAATCATGTGATTTCTTTCCCTCTTCTCCCCTAGTGCAGACCCGGTTATCCGAAATATGAGGGAGTTTGATTATAATGAAATGAAATCATCTTATCTGAAAAGTCAAAATCATTTGTGCTTTCAGAGTAGCAAAAAATCAAGAGACTTCAAAGTTGCGTTTGATTTTTATGTAATTAATTAACATTTAAAAGCACAAAAACACCAGTAACTATTAAAAGTTCAATAGCTAGAAACACCAAGCATATGGAAAAGAACAGTATAGAGTCAACTTACACAGCCTGTGAACAGTAGAGCATCATGTGATCACACACATTCTTGGGAATAACCTGACATCGAAGGTAGTTCTCCCAAAGGATCCAGTTTCTTACCTTGCCTTTGATATTATTTGCACACTGATTATAATGCCCGCAGTTGTCAGTCTGTGTTAATGTAGACTGTTGCTGCAGTTGACATGAAGCTGAACTATATGGTTCCCTTGGCTGGGAATGGTCTAAACATAGCTAGTGCCTGGAGTGCATGGAGATGTTCCTTCCTACTAGTTTGCCTTCAAAACTGTGTAAGAGCTGCAAATCAGATCCCAGAACATGTTCTCTGTGCAGCCATCATCCAGATTTGGAGTTTATAAGGCTACATTCTCTTTTTAGATTTATGCTGGAGCCAATGAGAAATTGCATTTGTTTACAGAGGAAAGAGAGGCAAAAGTCTTCCTTGTGGGGAGAGGAGGCAATACATTGCTTTCTAAGGACATTTTGGGTGGCAGACTGTCTGCTGTCCCCCTGACCGCCAAGCAGCTTTGGACACTTCTTGGTGCCTAGTGCACACTCAGGTCAGGGTGGTGCATGTTAATAAATGTTGTCTTACTTCTTTTTTTTTTTTTTTTTTTTTTTCGCGGGCCTCTCACTGTTGTGGCCTCTCCCGCTGCAGAGCACAGGCTCTGGACGCGCAGGCCCAGCGGCCACGGCTCACGGGCCCAGCCGCTCCGCGGCACATGGGATCCTCCCAGACCGGGGCACAAACCCGTGTCCCCTGCACCGGCAGGCGGACCCCCAACCACTGCGCCACCAGGGAAGCCCCAATAAATGTTGTCTTAAAGATTACACGGCTGCAAAGAGAATTATTACTTTAGAGGTGCTTAGTTGTGACTGTAATGGGAATGATTATAAAGGAAGTAAATGAGGTACCTATTGCAGATGTAAAGGTTTCTTAACAACATAATAATCGTAACCATGACTGAGAGTGAAGATAAACATATCCTGACATTAACATTAACACTTTCACCAGCCTGAATGGAAACATATTCAGCTGTCATTTGATTAATTTTTATTAATAATAAAAGAAAAATCTTACCTGTCTAAAATCCCCTACTATATTTGCATTATCAGTGTTGACATTACGGAGGACCAATCTGCTCATTTGTATAATTTACCTTAAATTGCTCTATCATAAGAGATTGAAGAAAGGATTTCTGTGAAAAACAGGACTATATATGTGTGTCTGTGCTTGTGTGTGTGTGTGATCCATGTATGTGTGTGCATGTGTGTGTTTATGTTTGAGGGCTGCTGTTAACTATATGCGGCATGATCTTTAAAGCTCAAATTTCAATGTGCTAAAGGTTACATAAACTGAGAAGTGTAAATACTATAGTAGAAACTAAAGCCTTAGCACACCTGTACTTAGTAGTTTCCACCTGAATATGCAAAACAAGAAGTGCCTGTTGAACATACTTATGGATCTCCTTCTACTCATGTCTTTATTCCTACCCCACCAGCAATCCTATTTACTTTGAATCAAAGTGTATACAGATGATGAAAGGGAGAACTTGATCTAGTAAAGGATTTTTTCCCCTCATGCATGTCGTCTTACACTTTAGGGAGTTAAGAAAGCAGGGGCAAAATTTCTTATGTGCCATCAGAGATGGACAATTCAGTGAACTGATAATGGTGAATTCTATGAAGAGATTTAATTCATAAGGCCAAGGGGTTTCAGCACAATGGGCTTCTTTCTCAGACAAAATTCCCAAGATAGTCAATGACGTCCAAATTTGACCTCTAATTAATTTTTAAGTTCATTGAAAATTTGGCCTGAGGGGATGCCATAGAGGGGACCCAAGAGCTCTTCCCACTTAGCTACGTGTTGACCTGAGGAAACTGTGAAGCTGCCGGTTTTA
>NW_006772957.1:537120-572870 GCF_000442215.2 Lipotes vexillifer | reverse complement strand
CCGTTTTTACCTATGAGGTGAGAAAAGAGTGCAGTGGAGAGTAGACAGAAGCCAATTTAAAGAGTGTTCCAGAAAGTATTTATGTTAGACTCTTGTAATTCTCTGGCTATGTCCTACAGGTCTAAGATAAACACACTCCAGGTCAGCTTGCAGATCTCCAGAGGGCTTAAAGAGCTACCATGAACATTCCTTTATGAGTAAGGATATTGTAGAAACGACCAGCTTAAACATAGCTAACTATGAGGAATCATAATTTTTAAAATTTGTTGGCAGAGGTTTTAAATCAACACTCAAGAACTTAGAAGTGATGAAAAAGAAGATCTACCCTGATGATCTCAAAAGCAGAGATAAGCAGAAGGAACGATGATGATGAAGATTACCTTGCTGGGATTCGTGCTGATATTCAAGAGGCCTGGAAGGAGGTTAGGACTCTACACTAGATGGTCACAACCCTAATCTCAGGAGTTGCCCCACTCATGGCAGATTGTCTAAGGGGACAGGAAGGAAGAAGCAAAGACAACTGTTCGTAATTTTCCCAAGCAACATTTTTGTCTATCAAAAGACCAAAGCTAAGCTGAACTTTAGAGTCAAGGTTTCCCTTGTTGGAAACAGAGCAGGCCAGTAACACCTTTAAACACTTACCTGTTTTTCAAGCCACCGAGGGAGGCAAAACCTGCAGAGAGCATGGCGAGGGCAGCACTAGGAAGGCCCTGCAGAGGTGCTTCATTAACCCGATTAAGCAGGTGGATGGAGAGGGCCTCACTGATAATTTACACCTTGCTAATGAAGCGTGTGACTCTTAATCTCCTCCAAACAAGATACACTCATGAAACTCTGGTGCAAGGAAAGGGGAAATTAATTAGGTGAAAAAACTATGAGATTATAGCAGAAGGATTCCTGCAAGGCAACTGTAACCTGGGTGGTTTTTCATTTTAGCCTTTCTGAAATTAATGGCTGAGCTGTCAAGTAAACAAGTTGTGGTACCTTTTGGGCTTAGAAGAGGTTCAAAAGCAGTGCATCACTATGTATAATTTTATGTTTCTTGTGATGCCTTAGAAGATCACTCTGATGGAAATGGTTGCTCTGATTTCTTGTAATTTTAATATATTTGACTACAATACAGCTGTTTATAGTAAGATTATGTAAAGAAGATCCACTTATATATTGCCTATAATTTAAAAATGCCAGCCTACAAATAATTCTTATATTTAATGCAAGATGTGAGAGAATTTTGTGTCCTGAAGAGAAACATTTTATTTTTTGGTCACGCCGCACAGTGTGTGGGATCCTAGTTCCCCGACCAGGGATCAGACCCGCACCCCCTGCAGTGGAAGCTCCGAGTCTTAACCACTGGACCGCCAGGGAAGTCCCCTGAAGAGAAACATTTTATTTCATATTTATTTAATTTTATTTTCCAGCTTTATTGATATATAATTTACATATAACATTGTATAAATTTAAGGTGTACAATGATGTTGATTTGATACACTTATACATTGCAAAATGATTACCACCTTAGCATTAGCTAACACCTGCATCATGTCACATAATTACCATTTTCTTTTTTTTTGATGAGAATATTTAAGATCCACTTTCTTACGAACTTTCAAATATATGATGTAGTATTATTAACTATGGTCACTGTGGTGTACATTAGAGTCCCAGAACTTATTCATGGAAGTTTGTGTCCTTTGACAAATATCCTCCCATTTCTCCAACCCCCCAGCCCCTGGTAACCACCACTCTAGTCACTGTTTTGGAAGAGAAACATTTTAAATGATTAATTAGAATTATTACATGAATGGTATTATCAATTTAGTAAAAGAAATGTAATGACAGTAGCTAATATTTGTCAAGTATTTGTATATATCAAATGCTAGCTAAATACTTTTTTTTTTTTTCGGTACGCAGGCCTCTCACTGTTGTGGCTTCTCCCGTTGCGGAGCACAGGCTCCGGACGCGCAGGCTCAGCGGCCATGGCTTACGGGCCCTGCCGCTCCGCGGCATGTGGGATCTTCGCGGACCTGGGCACGAACCCGTGTCTCCTGCATCGGCAAGCGGACTCTCAACCACTGCGCCACCAGGGAAGCCCGCTAGCTAAATACTTTAACTTAACTAACTCGAGTCCACATAACGGCTGTATGAGGTAGGTAATCATTATTAGTCCGTTCGTTTATTGATGAGTAAACTGAGGCCAAAGAAGTTACGTGAATTGTTTATATCATGCCATGTGTTTTCATGCTTACTTGTAAATGAAATAAACCAGACCTTAAAGCCAGAAATTAATTTAAATCATGTTTATTTCAGAGGATTTCTCATATTTTTTGGTCAAGTATGGAACTGGATTTAAATTTACTGTCATTTACTGTGATCTTGGGCAAGTTACCTCTCTAAGTTTCAGTTCCTTCGTCTCTAAAATGGGTGTAATGATTCCTGCCTCATCAGATTGAAATGAGTCTTACCTGAGATATTGCATGTGCTGTACCATGACGCAGTCAGGGTTCATACATGTTGCCCTCTCGACAATTCCCTTTTTTTTGGTTCTACATGGGACTTCATGACAGACTCTCAGTCTAACTCATAGCTGTAATTACATAAAGACCTGCAAACCACTGTTTTAAAACAGCTTCTATTCCCTGCCATATCTAAACCAAAATTCATGTTCTCGAGGCTCCACAGGCTGTCTTCTGCTGTCCTAACTCCCATCCTTTGTTCTAAGTCAGGTAGCGTTTTCACTGTGCCCATTCCTACTTCCATCCCTACATTCTTTACTTTCTCCTTGTTTGTGATGTCTTCCTCTTTTCTTTCTGCCAATCCAGATCTATTCATCCCATGAGACCCAGCTTAGTTCCTAAGTTCATTCATCCATCCACCTATCCACCTAGTCAAGGAACTGGGTATCAAGCACTGGACTAAGTCATGAGGATCCAAATGAGACAAGGTCCTGGGCCTCTAGGAGTACATTGTTTAGAAGGGCCAGCAGACACATATGGAACCATTTATTCCACGCCAGGGGAAGAACCCACTGGCAATGGTACAGTGGTGAGGGCATGCTTAATTCTGCCTGGTGTTAGGGTGACATGAGAGGAGCTGTGGATGAGGTTGGGAAAATGACTTCAGGCAGAAGGAACTCAAAGACATGGAGTTGTGTAATGTCAGAAGATATTAGGGGAACATCAGGTGCTCTAGTCCTGTTGAGTTGGGGTCTGTGTTGGGAGCTAAGGTTTCTGTGCTCTTTTCTCTGGGCAGTGGAAATCCCATAGATCCTGGGAGTTTACATTCTAAATGTAAATGGTGGATTATAGGAGAGCAATACTAGAGGCAGGGAGATGAAATAGAAGTCCATTGCTAAAGTTCAGCTGAGAGGAGACGAGGTCGGCTCTAGGGCTGTAGCTTTGAAGGTGACCAGAGATCAGCCAGCCAATTAGAGAGCGATTTAGGAGGTACAAAATAGGAAGCAATCACTAAAACAGTGTGATACATAGTAGATGCTCAATAAATAGTTGTTGAGTAAATGAATGAATGTATGTGCTTTTTTGGTTGTTTTTCTCCTATGGTTGCAATTTCTTCACAGCCCTCTGAAGATGTTAATTATAGTTGTTTTGGAAGTCTTCCCCCTGCCTCCACCCACCCCCCCCCAGTCCCCTGCCTTGTGTCCTCCAAGTCCTGTATTTCTGTTGTTAGTTTGGTCTCCATCTTTAATGGCAGAGGTCTTCCTCAAAAGTGGAATGAGTCTGGCATGTCAGTTCATATTTAAACATGAGGTACTAAAAGCTGATTGGAAGCTGTGTGTGCATCGGCAGAATTTTGTTGACTATTGGGGTTCACCATAGGATGGTTAGGCATGACCTGATGTTTATATTTGGGGACCCTAAATTTTCAATATTTTTCACCAGAGAAATATTCAGTTTCACCAGAGAAGAATTTTTAATTTTCTTCCCTGAGGGTATGAACAGGTGTGATATTCAGCTGGTACACACTAATGCAGCCATACTGGTTGTTAAAATATTGAAACTCTTATTACTGGTGTCATAAAGCCACTGCCCTGAGCCACGCTGACCCTTCTGAGCCTCATATTCCCTACAACTAGCAATTAAAGGGTCAGAGCCTGCAGGGCCTTGCCTCAATGCTAAGGCCAGTGTCCATTCCAGCTGATTGTCCATTCCGTGCTGTACTGGCTGTAATAACATATTAAGAATAAGGCATACACCTGGCATTCTGGGGAGCAGGAAAGGGGGCTGGGTGGCCCTGATTTGCATGAAATCCTTCAATCATCTCCTGCACCTTTCAGGGCAGCATTTCACCCCTGCCCTCCTCCTTGCCTTGTAAGCTCATGTCCATGGCCAGAGGTTGCCTGGTTCACTTTCTTCAGAGAGACACCCTCCTATCTCTTGCTGGTGTGAGGGTCACTTGGCTCCTTGATGAACAGCCACATGGGGGACTGTATTCTTCAGTATAAAAGCCTTACCCCTAATTCACTCTTTTTAATAATATCTGGGGGCTTCCCTGGTGGCGCAGTGCTTGAGAGTCCGCCTGCCGATGCAGGAGACGCGGGTTCGTGCCCCGTTTCGGGAGGATCCCACATGCCGCGGAGCGGCTGGGCCCGTGAGCCATGGCCGCTGGGCCTGCGCGTCCGGAGCCTGTGCTCCGCAAATGGGAGAGGCCACAACAGTGAGAGGCCCGCATAACGCAAGAAAAAAAAAAAAAAAAAAATATCTGGAGCCTCTGAATCCTGACCCCTTCTTGGGTTCTGTGGCACAAATCCACTTGCTTCTGTTTTGTTTTCTTTTGTTTTTGGTCCTTCCCCTCTGCGGGGGCTGAATTGTAATTTATCTGCTTTGCTGAGTCGGTTACTGCCTGACCATCTGCTTTCCATCTTCCAAACTCTTGTGGACATCTTGGCACTAGCTTCTCATGGATACTGATGATTCCTGGGACTCTCAGTCACCTTGAGCTACTTAGAAGAATAATGTTAGTCAAGACTCAGTGGCTTCACGGAAAAGAAACCAAGTCAAACTGGTTTAAGCAAGAGTGGGAAGATTGTTTCAGGATACAAGAGTTTTCTTTCAGACTCAAGGGCGTGGATGCAAGAGGCATCCTGAATCTGAAGTGCAAAGCCTCTGGGTCTTATATGTTTCTTTTCTTTTCCGGGTATTTTTACTTAATTCCCTTCCTGCTTCCTTTCTCTCTGACCAGTTCTCTCTGCCGCTGTGGTCCGAGTGGTGGAATATAGCATACCTAGTGATTCCAAGGACTAGTGGAATTTAGCTTGGTGCCCCTCTGACCCAGTTTCAAAATCTGAGGAAGGAATTAAATGGCCCAGCTTGCGACAGGTGATCCCTCCCCGCCACGCCCAATCCAGTCAGTGAAGATCCTGGTAGGGAGAGAGGTGCAGGCCACGTTACCATTTGATAGACAGGGTAGGAGGATGGTTTCCAGGACTGAGGGAGCCATTGCGAGCCAGGCAGACACACCAAAATGTGTCGACTACAACAGAGACAAAGAGTCAATTTTTTACCCACCTAATTTCTTTAGGCTTCCATTCCTCCAACTTTTTTTGGAGCGGGGGGAGATAGAACATGGGAGGCTGTTTTGGAAAGTTGCTGCCATTGCAGTCGGAGACTAGGCCTGGTGCTCAGGCAGCCGCAGCAGTGGCTAGATTGGCCTAGGCCCTTTGGTGCCCACTGTGGCACTGTTTTCGGAGAGGAGCAGCCTGATCTCTGGTGTCCCTTCCCAGGGGGTCTCTGGTCTGTTGCCCAGGAGGCCTGGGTCAGCTGCTCTTCACAGCCTGGGGCCAAGACCTCACATAATTTGTCTTTTTTTTACTTCCCCTATTTGAAAAGGGAAATATTGACCAAGATCTGCTTGGGGAATTTTTTCACATAAATATGGCAGTCCACACACTGTGTGGACTATATATCAGGTTCCTCTGAATATTACAGGCCGAGTAAGAAGTTTAAGAGTTAGAGCTCCCTCTCCCAATAGACAGAATTCATTTTTCTAATGAAATGTTTATTGAATAGGGCAAAGGAAAGCAAGCACATGTGGTAGTTATGCTAATCAACATTTGATAAGTAGAATGCAATTTTCTCTTTAATCAACCTAGTGCCCATCATGTTCAATTAGTAATGCACTGGTGACAGTCCATGCAGGGCTGGAAGGAGAGAAGCAGCAAATGCTGTTCAGGGATCTACAACCCTCCAGTTCAACACCACCCAACACCATGCAAATGCCGTTAGAGTTAATTAAAAAGGTCAGAGCTCACAGGCCTATATTTCCAGTCCCTTCTGTAGATATAGGGGCCGTACTGCATGTGTCATGAAATTCCTTTGGAAGTGAAGGTCTTTTGAAATAAAGTTATAAATATTGTGCTTATAGATTGAGCAGCTTTATGATAATAGCTGCGAATCAGAGATAGAAAGTACTTTTCAAATGAAACTTCATTTAAACATTGCATGGTTGCTAATAACAAAATTAGAAATAAAGTGAATAGACAGATACACTTATTTTTTATTCTAATATTTTAGGCTTTTAGAATTGTCCTTGGTGCAAATATGCTGATCTCCTAGAGTGTGTGCTGTGAGTACAGTGAATGGCATTTAGTCACTTCCCCAGTTTGTTATTGTCACTGTCCTACTGGTTTTCACTGAAACTAGCCCTGAAGAACAGACATACATTTTTCTTCTGGCTGTTAATAAAGTGTTTCATGTGTTGTTTTAGAGATGCATAGTCCCCCTTATACCCGTTCTATAAGACAGACTCTGTAAGGTAATACTTAACATTTAGAATTGATCACTGGATGAGGCTGAACTTATGAGGCTGTAGGGACTGTCTATCCTTGAGAAAGTTAGTTTCTAGATAAAGTTCAAAGTGACCATTTTATTTCCTTTTTACAGTGTACCTTTCCTTGTTGTTGGTCTTAGCAGATTAGAAAAATAATGTTCCTTAAACTTTTCCACTAGAGGGATTTCATTTTTAACCTCAGGTCCAGACAGTTGAGTTAATCATGCTTTTTAGTTTATATCACACCATCATCTCCCTCAAACTCATCCCCATTTGCCCTCCCACTTCCATAGGTACATTCTCTAATGCAGATCACATTTTTCCTTGGATATGTATGTATCCTTGGAAGATATGCAGTGTGGGGCTTTTGTTTGTTTATTTATGTATGATTTTCTGTTTATGTGTTTTAATATAAATAAGTGATGTCGTACTGTGGATCTCATTCCAGTGCTAATTTTTCCCTCAACACTGTTTTTAAGATCTGTCCTTGTTGCTGTATATACATGTAGTTCTTTGCTTTCGAACACTACATAATATGATGTCACATTCATCTACCTTGTTTGAAGTCTCCATTATAATGAAAATGTGCCATGAATATCCTTATACATGATCATTTTGGAACTTGTGTGGGAATTTCTCTCAGGTACATACTGTTAATTGTATCAGATTATATTGTAGCATAACTGTACTTAGGTCTGCACTCCCATCAGCAATGTACGAGGGTTCATAATTCCCCAAATAGTCTCCAACACTTGACACTATCTGACTTTCCAATTTTGTACCAATCTGGTGGACCTAAAAAGTTTTTAAAAATTTTTGTATCTCTGGTTATTAATGTTGTTGCCTATCTTCCCATGTATTTGTTAGCTCTTTCCATTTCCTTTACTGTGAATTGCATATTTATATCTTTGGATCGTTTTTCTCTTGAAGTTCAAGATTTTTTGTGTTTTGGTTTTTTTTTACTGATCTGCAGGAGTTCTTTGTGTAATCTAACATCTCGTTAGTTTTACTGAAGACAGATATCTCTTCCTTATACCTCATTAATTTGTCAACTTTGAGGTGTCCTTTGTTGAATAAAAATTAATAATATTATTTTTTGTGAAGTCCAACAAACTTTCCTCTTTCAGTTTATGCCTTTAAATGGAAAAAAAATTCTTCCTCACCGTAAGTTCACAAAGATATTCAACATTTTTCCTATATTAGCTTTTAAATTTTATCTTTCACATTGACATCTCTAATTCCCTCTGAATTTCTTTGTTTTTAGTTAGAGATCAAGTTTTATATTTCTTTATACAGTGAATCAGTTTTACAACACTGATTCGTAGTCCAAATGACCCATCTTTACTTCACTGATTTTTTTTTTTTTGCTGTTTAAGTGTGTCAATAAATGTACCTTTATGTTCTTTTTTATTTTTATTTTGTTTATTGAATGAAAGATTCTTTAAATTTTATAGTGCTTTACAATTTTCAAGTTTCACACACGATTTCATGTAATCCCATAGTAACCTTCTTTTTTCCCCCACCCCTATGTTGACCCTCCCCTCCCCCCCTTCCTATTGGCAACCACTAGTTTGTTCTCTATATCTGTGAATCGGCTTCTTTTTAATTTTATTCACTAGTTTGTTGTATTTTTACATTCCACATATAAGTGATATCATACAGTATATGTCTGTCTCTGTGAGACTTGGTTCACTTAGCATAATGCCCTCCAAGTCCATCCATGTTGCTGCAAATGGCAAATTTTATTCTTTTTTATGGCTGAGTAGTATTCCATTGTGTATATGTATCACATCTTCTTTATCCATTCATCTGTTAATGGACACTTAGTTTGCTTCCATAACTTGGCAATTGTAAATAATGCTGCTGTGAACATTGGGCATGTACCTTTTCAAATTAGTGTTTTTGGTTTTTTTTAGATATATACCCAGGAGTGGAATTGCTGGGTCATATGACAGTTCTATTTTTAGTTTTTTGAGAAACCTCCATACTGTTTTCCACAGTGGCTGCACCAATTTATATTCCCACCAATGGTGTGTGAGGATTCCCTTTTCTCCACCCCCTCACCAACATTTGTTATTTGTGTTCTTTTTTTTTTTTTTTCTACTGGTACGCGGGCCTCTCACTGTTGTGGCCTCTCCCATTGAGGAGCACAGGCTCCGGACGTGCAGGCTCAGCGGCCATGGCTCACGGGCCCAGCTGCTCCGCGGCGCATGGGATCCTCCCGGACCAGGGCACGAACCTGCGTCCCCTGCATCAGCAGGCGGACTTTCAACCACTGCGCCACCAGGGAAGCCCTATTTGTGTATTTTTGATGATAGCCATTCTGACAGGTGTGAGGTGATATCTCATTGTGGTTTTGATTTGCATTTCCCTGATGATTAGCGACATTGAGCATCTTTTCATGTGCCTGTTGGCCTCTTTGGAAAAATGTCTCTTCAGCTTTTCTGTGCATTTTTTAATCAGGCTGTTTGTTTTTTTTTTTTTTTTTTTTTTTTGGGCCTCTCACTGTTGTGGCCTCTCCCATTTGCGGAGCACAGGCTCCGGACGCGCAGGCTCAGTGGCCATGGCTCACGGGCCCAGCCGCTCCGCGGCATGTGGGATCTTCCCGAAACGGGGCACGAACCCGCGTCTCCTGCATCGGCAGGCGGACTCTCAAGCACTGGGCCACCAGGGAAGCCCAGGCTGTTTGTTTTTTGATGTTGAGTTGTATGAGCTGTTTATATATGTTGGATATTAACCCCTTATCAGTCATATCACTTGCAAATGTTTTCTTCCAGTCAGTTTTCATTTTGTCGATGGTTTCCTTTGCTGTGCAAAAGATTTTAAGTTTAATTAGGCACCCTTTGTTTATTTTTGCTTTTATTCCTTTGCTTTGGGAGACAGGTCCAAAAAGTATTGCTTCGATTTATGTCAAAGAGTGTTCTACCTATGTTTTTCTCTAGGAGTTTTATAGTATCTGGTCTTACATTTAGGTCTTTAATCCATTTTGAGTTTATTTTTGTATATAGTGTTAGAATATGGTCTAATTTCATTCTTTCACATGTAGCTGTCCAATTTTCCCAGCACCATTTATTGAAGAGATTGTCTTTTCTACATTGTATATTTTTGCCTCCTTTTTCGTAGATTAATTGACCATAAGTGTGTGGGTTTATTTCTGGGTTCTCTATTCTGTTTCATTGAGCTATATGTCTGTTTTTGTGCCAGTACCATACTGTTTTGATTCCTGTAGTCTGAAGTCAGGGAACGTTTTCTTCACTGATTTTTGATGACACTTTCCTTATATACAAAGTTCTTATTGTACAAGAGAAATGTCATATATTTATATATAATTATATTACATATTTATTTATTTTTAGACTCTCTAGTCTGAATCATTGGTCTTTTCCTGTATCTACACAACTTTTAAAAAAATATATTATTATTGGGACTTCCCTGGTGTTGCAGTGGTTGGGAGTCCGCCTGCCAGTGCAGGGGACCGGGGTTCGAGCCCTGGTCTGGGAAGATCCCACATGCCACAGAGCAACTAAACCCGTGAGCCACAACTACTGAGCTTGCGCTCTAGAGCCCGTGAGCCACAACTACCAAGCCCTCATGCCACAACTACTAAAGCCTGTGTGCCCTAGAGCCCGCACACCACAACTACTGAGCCTGCGTGCTGCAACTACTGAAGCCTGTGTGCCTAGAGCCCATGCTCCGCCACAAGAGAACCCACCGCAGTGAGAAGCCCATGCACTGCAATGAAGAGTAGCCCCCACTTGCCACAGCTAGAGAAAGCCCGCTCGCAGCAACGAAGACAAAACATAGCCAAAAAATAAAAATTAAAAAAAATTATTATTATCAAGGCTTTATTGCATGTCTGACCATCTGGTAGAGTGAATCTTGCTCCTCCCTCTTTACTCTTAAGTGTTGATATCTTAGCCATTCATAGTTCTTCATTCTCCACACTCAACTTAGAATATGTTTGCCTTTTTGTTTTTTTTTCAAAAAGTCCTTTTGGAATTTTGATTAGAATTTATGTGCTCTTTTTTTTTTTTTTTTTTTTTTTTTTCTGTTGTGGCCTTTCCCATTGCGGAGCACAGGCTCCGGACGCGCAGGCTCAGTGGCCACGGCTCACGGGCCCAGCCGCTCCGTGGCATGTGGGATCTTCCCGGACCGGGGCACGAACCCGTGTCCCCTGCATCGGCAGGCGGACTCTCAACCACTGCACCACCAGGGAAGCCCTGATTAGAATTTAAAAAAACATACAGATTATGTTATCATCCCCTTACAACAACTGGGCATAAAGACTGTCCTCATATTACTAGGCTTCCTCCTAGAGATGGGCCGGCACTGATATTTTTCTGCCCTGGGGAGTGCGGGCCCGTGCATAGGGCCTCCTGAGGCACTGCGGGGGAGAAAAAGTGCACAGCAGGAAGGGGCTCCCCTCTAAGCCAGTTGCATATCTGGGACACCTGACCATGCCTGCTTCCCCTTCCCTCTGTTCCCTGTGCTGATCTAGGGTTTTTAGGTTCTGGATTCATCAGTCCCCCTCTCAGTTTAGTGGCACCTCCAGGGTTTGAGGGTTTTTTGTTTTTTTTTTTTTTCTTGCGTTATGCGGGCCTCTCACTGTCGTGGCCTCTCCCATTTGCGGAGCACAGGCTCCGGACGCGCAGGCCCAGCGGCCATGGCTCACGGGCCCAGCCGCTCCGCGGCATGTGGGATCCTCCCGAAACGGGGCACGAACCCGCGTCTCCTGCATCGGCAGGCGGACTCTCAAGCACTGCGCCACCAGGGAAGCCCAAGGGTTTGAGGTTTAATGCTGGATGCCAGTATCCTGAATTTGTTGCCATCTTGTCAGGAGCCAAATGTCTTTCACTATAAATTTCAAATATATTTTCTAATGCTCTAAAAAAAAGAAAAAAGCTCTTTATAGGTTTTAAAGTAATTTCCTGTATCATAACTCTGTGAGATATAAGGCAGGTTATCATCCTGGGCTTTAGGAAAGTTTGGTGACTTCCCTAAAACTACAGTGTCAGGAAGAAGTTAAGATGGGACTAGAACATCACACTTCTACATCCTGTTCCAGAAGAAAGTAGCTCTAATGAAGTAGAAGGCAGTGGACCCGGAATCAGCAGTCTGGCTGTAATCTCCTTGCTGCCTTCATGTCACACTGTGTCCTTGGGAGTCGCATGGAGTCCTAAGCCTCAGTTTCCTCATGTCTGGGATGGACAAAGTGATCCATAAAGCCCTTTCCATTTCCCAAATTATGAGATTCTGAATACACAGAGGAGGAACCAAGACTATTTTATGGGAATTCCAAACTTCTGGTTATTCTTGTTCTTTTTCTGTGGAAAACTAATGAAAAGTGAAATGGCCAAGAAGCCCACAGACTGGAGGGTTGCTGTGGAGCTGTGTAATTAACAGGCTGCACATATGGCTTCTGGATAAACTGTGAGTGGGTTTTATTGTGATAGGTGCTCTTTAGCAACTGAAGGGGGACGATGCTCCTGACGTTTGAGTTTGTTTCTAAAAATTATGCACTGCTCTTGGGGAAAGTGTGCTAAGAATTATTGATGAACTTGAGAAAACAAAACAAAGCCCAGAGGACTGATTTGCTGTTCCTGGTGCCAGTGCTGAAGAGAGGACAGAAAGGGAGAGGGGTACCTATTCCATAGACAAAGAAAAGAATACTGCCTTTATGCGAAAGCAATATTTGCCACAAGAAAAAAAATGTTTTAGAAAGGGGGCTGGGAACTGAGTAAAAGAAGAGAGAATATAGGGTAAGAAGGTAATTCATTTAAAATCCTGAATATATATCCATTCCTAAGATATAGTCAACAATGGGAGACAAGATCCCAGACCTCAGAAAGAACTGGAAGAGCTCAGGAAAGGCCTCAAAGAATCAATGAAGTGTGAAGAGTCAATATGTGGGAGGCTATTTTGAGAAATGGCAAAATTTTGTGCTGAATACCGTCTTGTACATCAGTGATGTCCATAGTTAATTAGGCTAAGAAAAACACAGATGTTTTCTTTAGTGATGTTTGAGTCAAGTATAGTAGTCAGCACATCCTATCTATGGTGCTCCCTCTCATTGCCTTTCATAACGTCCACTTTCCAATGACACACAAAACGATTCCTTACATAATTGTGTATCTACAACTAGTTCAATCCTTTTGTCCACATTGGCAAAAGGATTCAATCTCACAAGTTTGGCTGATTTGGGGGGATTTTTAGGAATTAGCTGTTTTTAGTAGAATAGTATCTCAGTGCTGGTATTTAACTTAATAAAAAAATCTCTTGGGTAGTTTAATGGGAAAAATTCTGAACTATGATAGCATCAGCATTTTATCCGTAAAAGACTAAACTCCTTTTGAATATGAGCCAGTTATAAAAAGGGTTTATTCATCTTCATGTTAGTGAAGTCCCTAACTCAGACTAACCTGCACACGAGGAGAACACTTTGGTTACAACTTTGAATTTCTTAGACGGTTAAGCCTTTAAAGTGTGGTGTAAATTGCAAAACCGGAGTTGGATGTGTGAACAGCTTAGATTCTAAACCCTAGTTCTACATTATCTGTGAGTATTTTGGGGTAGTTAGATCTTTGAGAGTTTCTGAAGTGAGATCCTGTACTCTTATTTGTTCACAATGCAATTGAAAGATTTCGGGGAAAAAAAGCCTCTGGGTCTCTATGATTATACAAGACCACCCTAGAGTTGGACCCCTGCCTGCCTCTGTCATTTCCTCTAGCAACGGGGACCCTCTCACTCCCACTCTTCCAATCACCTTCCTTCTCTTAGTTCCTTACAAGGAACTGACCTCACCCACCTCAGGACCTTTGCCCACGCGTGCCTTGCACTTTTCCTCGTTGGCTTCCGCCAGCTAATTCCTACTCTTCCTTAAGATTTCAGCCCAAATGACACTTCGTCAAGGAAGCTTTCTCCAGTCCCAGAAATGATCCGGCCTCCTTACTCTTTTGCAGCTCTCCCTCTGAAGGCAGGAACCCCACTGTTTTTGCACATCATTGTACTCTCAGCCCCAGTGAGATGCCCAGTGTGTCATGGGTATCCCAGAAGTTCTCAAGTGACTCCACGAACAAGTTACCCGAGACACAATCTGCCTGCTTCAGTAAAGCATCATTAGATTTTGAAAAATAGGGCTGGAAAGGATCTCAAGAAATCATTTGACCCCTTCTGCAGTCTTTAGAAGCAGGTGATGAACAGAGAGAAGAATACATTGCTGAAACAATGAGGTGGTTCAAGCATCTTATTATGTGAGCGAGTTTGCATGAGCGATTGTGACCAGGAGCTCCACTTTAGGTTGCATATTGCAGGGAGCACAGGTGGGTACGTGGTTAGTTTCACTGTGGCTGCTCTGTTGTCTGTGGACAGAAACTGTGATTCTCTTTATCCGCAGTGAGGCAGAGTGTCCTGCACACGTGCAGCCTGTGTCCTGGAAGTTCCGCTTTGTGAAGCTGAGAAGCCACTGACTGATGGAACCACAGCTCCTGCTTGGTCCATTAGTCTGCCTAGGCTGTTGTTTTGTTTATTTGTTTAACAATTGCAGAGGCAGAGGTGTGTGACTCTTTCAATTGTTCTACTGAGAGGAAGAAGTAGAAAGCATTTAGAAATGGCATTTCTTGAATGCATGACGTTTTACTAAACTGGCCTAAGAATGGAGGCTGTTTTATCATTAATATTCCAATTTCAAATGGGTGTCACGAAAGACCCGTGTATGTCAGCTCTGGTTACTGTCTAACCTTGAAAGGCCTATTTTCTCCTCTTGCCAACTTCTCCATGCAGCTTATCAGGAAGAGAGGATTGCTGTTGCTGTCTAGTGCCCGTAATTAATCCCAGAGACAGTGAGGATTTAGGACCACTGATTGTGGCTGACTTCAAATTAAAAAGCCACTTTTAGCATGTGAAACAGACACCATATGTTATAAATGAACCCTTTGCATGATGAGAATGGCAAGATAATTTATATGTAAACACAGGTTGCACTTAGAGTAGGTGTTTTTACACATGCCCCTTCACACTTTTCAAAGATGTTACGAACACACAAACGTGGAAAAACACAGTGTTTTCCCTTCCCAGAAAATTTGTATGATTTTAAACATAAATGTAGTGCAAACCTCAGATTACTGGTTATGAAAGTTGTCTTTCTCTTTACCATCAATATGGCGAGTACAAACAAAGGCAGACACTGGTCCGATTGGTTAGTGTAATCCAATTGTTGAGTGAGCTTCTTTTCTTGTTCCTGCCATGACTAATTTGTGGTTTCGCAAAGTGTTTCTGAATGTCAGACACATCAATTATAAGAGATGGGCAAGATGCATAAGGAGAACCTTGAGTGGGAGGGGTACTTTAAAAATGTTTATGAGGAACTAAAGTAGTGATTGTAGGCAAAAGTCTTCCTGTGTGTTTGCAAGAACGATTCTCTTATTTAAGAAGGCATCTGGATTATTTTCCAATTAAAGAACAAACTATCTGTCCACTTCCAATAGGAACTATTGGCTAGGCAGTCGGCGGTCCCTTTTTTACTAATTGGTCCTCTCCTTTCCTTCAGCTGGTTTCTGAGATAAACACAACAATGGCACCTTCACTCTGCAGACCTTGGTGCTTTAAGGGAAGGCTGGGCTAGGTGTTCATAAACAGATTCTCTAAAGGTGTTTATTTTCCATGGCTATAGTGATTTTTTTCCCCCTACTGAAATTCTATTATATACCCTTTTGTTGTCACTGGCTGAAGCCTGTTGTTTCTGCAAAAACAACAATAGGCCTGAAGATTAGGGTTGCATTTTATGGGCCTAGCAGCCCAGCAGGGCATCGTATTTGTATCAATCCTATAAATTCCTGGCATCAGGCCTCTTTACTCCTAGTAATTAATCTTTTTCATAAATGCTGCCACGTTCAGAGCCGTTTTATTAAGTTTCTGGGCTCTAAATTTCTATACGCCACTCCTTTACCTCATCAGTGTCAGAAATGAAAATAGAAACACAGCCACCACAAAGCAGCCAGATGGGTAGATCTTTACAGCTTTCTTTTCTTACTGAGGACGGTCAAGCAATCTAGATGCAAGGACCATTTTTTTCCTCTTTATGAGTACTGACCGTCATCTCCAAGCTTTGGGCATGGTTTGCTGTGGTTTCTTCATGCTCCTTGTTTGTGTGGACACTTGTCAGGTGTAAGAAGCTTAAGAATCAGGAAGAGGACTTGTTTCTTTTAGTCTCACTCCCTTGTCAAAATGCAATAGCTAGGAGAGGAAGACTTGTTCACTGCCATTGGACTGGCCTTTCTCGTGCAGGGAATATTGCTGAATCCTGTCCTTTTTGCCTCTTTTGGGATTGCAATTGCATTGGTGTGTGTGAGCAGCATTTTTCTTTGGCCCACTGACCTAATTGCAATAGGGGAGGTAAAATATTTTCATTACCCTCTCCCCCAGAATATAGAAATCTTCAAAGGGAACCCGGGAGGGAGGTTAGCCTCTTAACCCTAATTTCCCTACCACCACCTCAGCTTGGCTGTGCATCACAAAATTAGTCCTTAGTCACTGAACATAGTGGCACTGGGATTGTTGTCGGTTTTGCTTTCAAAAATCATTTCATATTGTAAACCCAGCGATTATTTCATGCTGCTTAAACTATATTTGTAGTCTTTGATCATGCACAAGTAGACTCAAGTTAACTGCTGATAGAATGATGATATTGTTCTCCGTGTTTCTTTTTCTTTTTCTTCTCTGTCTTTAAGGACCCTGTGCCTAAGAGCTGGCATCCAGAAACTTCCATTACTACATTACAACATGCCTTTGTTTTTTAATTGGTTCAGGATTACCTATTTGCATAACAAGAAACATAATTCAGCCAGAAAAATCTGTTGTTTGTATGGTATGCGTAATATATATTTATTGCATTTTATAAATTACTGATTATTAAAAATTTTGAAAGACGCTGGATTGGCAAAGAATGCCAAAGAGAGGGGGAGAGTAGTCATCATTGCTGATTATTGTTATTTTAACATAGGCTGGTTTCTTCTCTCCATTTTTCTTCAGGAGTTCCTTTCTGTCAGCCACCCTTCTGGCACCTTACTTCCCAGTGGGAAGATATTGTACCTCCACGAGTCTGGGCTGAAAATGGGGCAAAATAGGTTTTGAATAGTTGTGTCAAATAAATTCAAGTGCCTTTCTAAATATATTTCAAGATTAAGTAATTAAGGATTGTTAAGCACTTGGAAAGAATAAAGTGCCATGTAAGTGCTAAGTAATAAAGAGTCATCATAACAGTAATAAAAGGGTGAACTGCTAAATCTTTCTTCCTTCTTTTCCTCTAAGGATTTTCATCATTTCAGATTTGGCTCCTGAGTACAACTCTTTTATTTCTAATGAAGAACAAAGGCTGGAAATATTAATTCATAATGGGGAAGGCTTTTTTTTTAAAGGTTTATTTAGTGACTTAGGGAGTTCATCCTCTGCCCTGCCTTCTCCCCCGACAGCTGCTTACCCAGCAAAGTTTTAAGCTTCATCCTCATGGGTGGGCTGCAGAGGAACTCAAACACAGAACCCCCTTCAGAGGACACCGTAGTGGCAGGCTCAGCTAGTTCATCAACCCAGTAATCAACCTAATAATGTTTTTTTTTTTTTTTTTGGTGTTTTTATGATTTGTGTCAGTTTTCAATAAACTTGAGACCACCTGCAGTGGCTATTATTGGTTCCCATTCTAGATAGGGTATTTCATCCCATTGGACCACTTTTATCACAACCTGACTACACTTGACTTCTGAATGCTCTCTCTGTGTGACCCTATTTATCAAAAATGTATGTGTGGGGCTTCCCTGGTGGCGCAGTGGTTGAGAGTCCGCCTGCCGATGCAGGGGACACGGGTTCGTGCCCCGGCCCGGGAAGATCCCACATGCCTGTGAGCCATGGCCGCCGAGCCTGCGCGTACGGAGCCTGTGCTCCGCAACGGGAGAGACCACAACAGTGAGAGGCCCGCCCACCGGGGGAAAAAAAATGTATGTGTGTAATTTTTTTTAAAAAAGGGCACACATATGTTTCTATCAGTGTTTATTTTCCACTCCCTCCAGCCTTTGGCAGAAAAGCATCCTTTCCTTTATCTTGTGCACATCTTTATCGCTGTCTGGAGAGCCCAAAACCTTGCACAGGTGGGACTGTGATCGCCATGGTTTTTGTACTCACAGGTACGCAGACCACATGTGTGATTTGGAGAACCAGAAATCTAATTTGAATACTTGGTCCTGGAGGAGTCAGGTTTTCAGCCTGTTTTTTGGATATACTAAATAAAGCCTTAGCAATACAGATTCAAAATTGTCATTTGCTTTTTTGCTTTTCACTTTCTTTCAAACAAGGGCCTCTGCTGCCTTACATTAAATGTAGAATGTCATAGAATTTGTGTTTTCTGTACTTCTTCTGTGCAATATCACCACATAGGATATATGACCAATGTGGAAACCTGTTTGATCGCTTTTCTGGGGGTGGGACAGAGAACTGGGATTCAGCAGAAACTTTGGTTAAATAGCAGTAACAACTAAATAATAAAACAAAACAGTTGCTTATGAAAGGTTTTGTTTGTTTGCTTGTTTGTTGTTGTCATTTTAAGAATGGCTCTAGGAAATCTCTTTAATTGAGGCACATAATAATTTGTGTGTATACTCAGTAGAACCTGACCTCAAGGGAAATTTCATGTCATAGAGAAATCAAAGAGGAAATGTTCAAAGATTCTTCAGTTGGAAACAGGAGGTAATTTTATTACTACCTCAGGAGAATTTGAAATTCTTCAATAAATCTTACATTCAAAACACCATCAGCATTGATAGGTAAGATTCGTTCTTAGGAAAATGCAGTTCTTGCAAGTTTTTAGACGTGATTCCCCCAAACATCCAGAAGTCAGCCTTCTGTTCTCATTTTAAACACATTTCGGCCTCTTTACTCATAAACACACTCTCACTGATTCTGAGGTTTCCTTCATGTTTAGTAACATGGGAGACACAGGTGATTTAAAGCACAGGATCAGCCCCAAAAGGAGGGATAGGAATTTAAAATTAGGCGTGGAAGTTTTGGGTCTCTAGTAATATTCTAAAAGGCAAAGTAAGAAGTTCTTTGTTTGAATGTTAACTCCACTGATGATTTCTTTGCATATGACTGATCAAATTGCTTATCTCTGTTTGTGTTTTGTTGCATTAGTCAGCTGTAGTGTTCAAAGAGGTGCTGTGAGGATTAACAATAATTACTTATAAATAATTAATTTTGGTATAATGTTCTAATAATTTAAAATAGCCTTTTAAAGGACCTCTTTAACTTAAACTTCATAAATTATTTTATATGTTAAAATATAGTTTTTAAACATACACTTAAATTTCCAAAAATATGTAACACCTTTATAAGGTTTCATAGGGGAACATAATTTGAGAAATTTCTCTATCATGGTAAATTACCTAAATAAATATTCAGACAAATGAATGTAAGAACATTTGTAATTTATGGCAGAGGACACAGACATTGAAAACAATAGAAGTTACACTCACATTAGGGTTCTCAAGTGTAGGCTTTCACATTTTTACAAAAACATGTATCATTTGTCAGTAATAAAATCAGCAAGTTACAGATCGAAATGAAGGAGCACAGACAGTTTGATTTACTCCAGGCCCAATACACTTACTTCCTACTGTTGTGTTGGCCCTTTTTACCCTCCTTCAAATACTCAAAACCCTCAGTCAGTTTTAATTAGGCCAACTGGAAACATCATTAAACTTTGCCATTAGCATGTGTGAGAACCTCACCACCTTCATTTGCCTTAGGGGCCTTTTGAATTACACCTTTGCCCAAGAGAGGAGCCCTTCCTGGCTAGGACCAATTCCTGGGTGCCTTTTGAAAGGCACCCTGAATTGAGGGCACAGCAGCAGAGTCTGTGAGGGGTCCCGAACAGATTGTGTAACTGTTGCACAACCAATGTGTACACGTGTGTCACTAATTTAATTTTAATTTTACTGTATGCGTTTGTATAAGATCCTGCAGCTGTCATGTGCTCATCATCTGTCACTGAACTATCACTAAGCCATGCTGGGCTAAGACAGGATTATAAATGATGAACTGCCATGTGCTCTAAATCTTCTTATTTGCCTAGCCTGGAAGGTATGCCCTGTAAAATTTGATTGGCAGTGTGCTCTATGCTGGCCATTGACTTTTGAAGGCCTTTTTGATTGGTTCTTTGAGCTGCTCTCAGTAGATGTATTGACCATCACCTGCTGATTCTTGCACGTGCCTGACCTCCAACCTTCACCTCTCATCTTTTCCTCACTTCTTTGGTTACCAGCTCAGAGGCTGCAAAACAGGCCCTGTCGCTCTGGTGGCACGTGCACTATATAGGGCATATGGCTGACTGGTTGTATGCAGAAGAGGATAACTGAAGCCAAGCAGCCCCAGCACTGTTATTACGGCAGATGGGGGAAGCGTGGCATTCAATATTTAGACAGATGCCACCTCCTTATTCCACCTGTCTGGAAGTTGGACATTGTACAGAATGAACTGTCTGCCTAATGATGAAGGAAACAAAGGGCACATTTATGAAGCTTAGCAGAGCAGAGTATTTACTGAGCATGTACAATGTAATTGTTGACCATAACAATAAACGTAAACTGCTACTGGTCAGAGCGGCTGGTGGATGCATGCAATTACAGTAGGAGCAGGGAGTTGCTACTTTTTACCAGCTGTTTTGGTTTCTTTAATTTTGGTGACTGGGGGCAATAGATAGGACTCAAAATTTGTGATGAATGCCTGATAGAATCAGATTTTCTCAAATGATAGTCCATGCCCCTTTCTTGTTAAAATCCTCAGAACAAGTGTTCTTTCCTCTCTGTTTTGCATGGTTCTTCCAAATTCAGTCCTTACTTTTCCAGTCTATGAATGAATGGTTTCTAACCAAGCAGAAAATGAAGAAGTTGTCTTTGTAACTGCTACTATTTTGATGTGTTTGGCTTCAAAGTGAATATGTATTTTTCCTTTAAATTCAAAATACTGACACTGCTGAACCATAGTGATTTATAGATTTAGTTAGAAATGAGAAATAAGTGTACATTCTTTGAGGGTGTCGATTTTTCCTGGTAGATCATTCAGGGTGGTCTTTTGTATATTTTAATTTGTAAATTGTTTTATCCCTTTCTTACAGATTTTTTTTGTCAGTACTAGTCTTTATTTATGTGTAAGGCCGCCTCACATTTATCAGTGATCAGCAAGTGAGAATAAGTATGTACAGTTCATGAATTTCCTATAGACTTCTCGCAAGAGTACAAGTTGATTAGCTTGTTAACAATCAAAATATGTATCTAGTATTTATTTATTATTATAACTATAGGCATAGATGGAAGGTTTCTTTCATACGGAGACAGTAAATAGAATCGTCCAAGCCAAGAAAGTTGAAGGCAATAATTTACATAGAGTAATCAATGATTGAACTTTCTCAGAAGCACAGAACATTATTTCTGTTTTAGAACTGGCCTGTGTGTTAAGACAAAACCTTATTTTAAAAGATTCCTCCATATCTATTATCAGGAGCATTGCTGATCTGAAAAACCCAGAATTATTATTTTTAGGGGAAGCCACCAATTAACGACCTTAGCTGAATAAATAACTAAGAAGCACTTGAAGACAGGGAACTTTTTCATCCTGGTCTAATTTTTTTCGAAGCATTCTTTTTTGGTTCATTTTTCTTCAGTGATTATTTTACATTCAAGCCCCATCTGAGGAAAGGCATATGGAAGGGAAGGGAGGTCATTCCTAATTGAACAACCTAGGACTTGTGAGGTTAATTACAGATATTAACGCTGCAGTTCTTCAGCTTCTTGCCCTCAAGAAGCCTCTAGCTTCCAAATGACCTGGCTCCAACAAAGAGACTCTTCTTTAGCCCATTAACTAATTGATAAAAATGTGAGTGTTCAGAATGAGTCTAATTAAATCACGGAGCCTTACAATTACTAGTCCACTTGGTAGCTGTTGGGAGATGGGTAACCTCAGCTGGCATTGTAGGGGAATAAAAGATAAAAATAAAAGGGAGCTTAACCAAGATCATTTTGAAAGCTGTTCATTTGAAGACAAAGTACATATTTGCCTGAAACGTCTACATTTCCTACTTCAAATGCATTCCCTTTCTAGGGTAGCACAATCTCTGAAAAAGAAAATAATGTCTTTTTTTCTTCTTCTTTAAGAGCGGGCATGCTCCACTTTGTCTAATAAAGTTACATGAGTGGCTGGGGAATTTTTTCTGCATTAGCATTAAGCTAAATTCCTTTAGAGCTTGGAACATTGAAGTTTGTCCATTGAGCTTTGTTTAAGGGCCGGCAAATGTCTTGAATAATAGAGATTTTAAAACCCAGAGTGGGCTCTGGGACATCTTACTTTGTCCGGAGTCTGTTTCAAACTCACTGTTACTGCAGCAGCCTTGATTCATGGACTTTCTTGAGGGCTGCAAGGCTGGAGGCTGCCTGGGCCCTGGGTGGGGGGGATAAGAACCACTGACTCAACAGTGGCAGGTACAGCACTGCACGTACAGCAAACCAGCCATGCAGCTCAGATGGTGACTTTTTGTCCCCAGTTGAGAGACGTTTGGAGCCTCCTTAGTGGGGGATAACACAAGGATAATGTGATACTTCTCACCAAAGTTTTTAAAGCAATCTGCTAATCCAAGAGTCAAAGGATTTAAAAGGGGGAAACATAATCTCTGAAGATCTACTGAATGTTTTTCTCTATTATTAAAAAAATACTTTATAGTTAAAAAGCTAACTTTTCCTGATGTATCAGCTAATCTAGGCAGACTCTATCGAAACAGGTAATATAATGGACAGGAGAGAAACTAGTTGAGGGTCCTCTGTCTTTTCCAGTGCCTTTGTAGTAGGTGGTCATAAAAATAAAATTGTGGCTTCTTGAGTAAGAATGAATACTCCTATACTTAATCAGGTGTTCATGTCTTCACAATTAGCTCTGAGAGGTGGTTACTTGTTACTGTTGGAAGCATTCAGATAGTGACTAAGCAACAGTTATTTTCAAAGATTTTGTGATGTCGAATGGATGGAGATACATACCGGCATAAGTCAATTCTCCTTAGGCACATTCGTTGCCAGAGATGTTAATATTGATGAACAGTAGGCTGGCTCATCCTTACACTCTACATTAATATAAACCCAAGCAAAAAGTGTTAAAAGGACATTTCACTTTTTAATCATTTACTCCTAGTCTCCAAGAGGAAGTATTTCCTTTCTGATTATCCTATCATTCAACTCATGCTAATTAATGAGTGTAACAGAACTTTAGCAGACAGTTTGGTTGCAGGTGTATTCAGACCAAGGGAGATTTAATTACTGGCTAATTGCCTGGTGTCCAAGGTAACATAATATTATAGTTGCAAATGCTGTGGTATTAATCCATCTTAAAGAAGTGTAGTGTGGCTCAGTCTCTGCATTCAGAGACTCCTGGAGGATGCAGCTGGCATTGCTACACATGTATCGAGGATAAGGGATCTTGTCTTTTGTATTTGTGACTAAATACCCAGTGTCTGGCCTAGGGCAGGACACATAGTAGACACTCAGTAAGCATTTACTGAGTGAGTGAATGTGAATGAAAGTAAACCAACAAAAAAGTGCTCTATGAATGATCTGAGCACAGGAAGGAAGGCTGTAACTTAGGACGTTAAAAACAAAACAAGAAAAAAGGAAACTAACATTTGCTAAGTACCTTCTGCAGGCCAAGTACTTTAATTTACCTACATTGTCTCATTTTATCTTAGCAGGTTAATGTAATAATTAAGACTATGAACCTTAGATGAGAAAGCTCTGGGTTCAAATCACAGTTCTACCTCTTACTAGTTCTAGGTCCTTGGCCAGTTCATCTAAAAGCCTCAGTTTTCTCATCTATAAAATAGAGGGTGTGGGAATAATGTTTAACTCAAGGAATAGTTGTAAGGGTTAAACAAGATATATAAAATGTTTAGCATATATATTTGCCATCTTACAGAATGGATAATTGAGACTCAGAGAGGCTAAATAATTTGCCCAAATTGACAGAACTGGCAAGGGGCAAACAGAGCAGCCTGACTCCAAATCCCATGCTTTTTCCATTGCATCCGACTACTCAAAGGAGATCTGTTATCTGAGTACTTGTGGCTTGATGTCACTGATACTATGGTGAATCAGACCCTAAAAGAAGCCCCTAAAAGTAAGCTGGGTAGTTTTGAAAGCCAGCATGTAGCATGGCAATGGTGAATCTCCACCTATGTTATGGATTGTGGTTTACCAGCATTGAAATGCTGCTTTCTGTCTCACCCTGATCCTGGGGTTGACACATGGAAAGACTGGGTAATAAAACCATCAGGAAAGTGCTGCACAGTTACCTAAAATCAAGTAGCCAGAAATCAGATCAACAAAAGAAAAAAAATGTAAGGGCACATTGAACTACAAATCAAACTTTTGAGCTTATATTAGGTGAATGGGAGATTGCACCTTCTAAGAGGCCATCTTAAGCAGTGAACTGGGTTTTTTGGCCAAAAGTTATCAAGTATTTTGGGCCCAACTTCAGGTCAGTCTGTGTTTGTTGCAAAGAAAATACATAAGTGTTGACTTGTTAATCTGATCGGCCATACCCAGAACCTTCTGATGCCATCTTTGATTAAAGGGCAATGGCTTCTTTAGCTTGTGGGAATGAATGCTTGGGAGTCAAAACATCTGGATTTTTCTAGTTGCTATTTCTGACTCTGACTTTGCATAGCACCATGAACTGAAATTGATCACATTCATCTGTCCTTTCAGAGCTAACTGTGCAAGGAAGTCAATTTTGCGATCTTCTCAATGTCTGTGGCCGAGGTTCATAGTTCCCTGGCCACGGATTTTGGCCCCTCCCCTGCCAGCCACATTCAGACCATGTGAAAGGCTCAGGGTGACTCATCCTGCTAGAAAGTCATCTTAAAGAGCATGATGGACGATCAGGTATATAGCCTTGTCCCTCACCCTCACCACCATCCAGGATATTGCTCTTTTACCTTCCTCCTAGTATTTTCCAGTCCCCTTGCACTTTCCTTCCTCACAAAACTTGATGCCAGTCACTAACATTAATAACTAATGTTTACTTTTCCCAGGGACCTCTGCCTTATAAGCCGTGGGGCAGAGACTGCCCGCTGTTCACTAAATATTTGTTTCATCTTCTTTCGGGGTACGCAGCTAGTCTACATTTCCTAGATTTCCTTGCAGTTATGTGTGACAATGTGACTGAGGTCTAGACCATGTGAATGACATGGTCCTCCATGCTCCTCCTTGCTTCTACCCCATTCTGGCTGATTGGGATGGGGATGGAGAATGGTCAAGTTAACTTTGGAAGTCATGTGTAAAGATGATAGAACCTCTGTCAGCCTGGGTCCCTGAATGGCCATGTAGAATAGCTCTATCTCTGACCTAACATATGCCTGGAGTGTCTCTAGAAAAAGAAGGAAATTTGGTGCCTACTTGTTACAGGGGCAAGTAATACTCTAACTAGTACAGTCTGGGTCTCTAGTGTGGGATAAAGGGCATGAGCCAGTGTCAAAGGAATACCAGGTACCACCAAACAGATGGTGGGAATATTGAGGGCTAGGATTGTCTTCCATTCTGCCTTTTCTACCATAGAGGTGACATCCGTCCCTACACAGGTCCCTGGATTTTGATGATATTTGGGAGCAATTAAAATAATGCTGTTCCCCCAGAGCCTGTTAATTTGTGAGGTCGGCTTCATTTGTGGAAGGGCCCACCCGATGGAGAGTCTCAATGCTAAGTCAAGCCACTGGAGTAAAGGACACTGCTGTCTCCAGTTCAGGTAGCAATGTGGGACAGTTTTAGGAAAGTCATTAAGCATCCTGATTTTTCTGCCTTTGGGTTTTTTTTGTCATCTAGATGTAATGTGGTCACCCTTTTCCCTATGCTCAAGCCACAGAAGAAGGCCACCCACATTATCTGTCGGAAGAGAAATATTTCTCAGCAAGGCTCACTAGTCTGCTCATTCCTAACGCATTGTCACCAGTTAGCCATTTGGGGAGGGAGGGCTTGGTTTTAATTTTGTCAGAATCAATAGGATGCTTATCCTACTGATTTGTTGTTGAGAAATTTATGTGAGTCCATAAATTACCTCGAAGGACAATGAACCAATGAATTTTGACTTGAGAAAGTGTCACGTAAACAGCTTCTGTTTGTAAAGGAAGACGTTTTTTAGATTATAGAGCCCATTCTTACATCAGCTACTGTAAATTTCAGGATTTGCATTTCGCTCCTCAAAGGGACAAATCCATATATTTCCTTTCTCAGTCTTATGCAAGCTCCCTTCTCAGACTCTGCAGTGTTATCAAGGAACTCAACTTTGGTGTGATTAATATTTCTCATCACGCTTTTTGAGAGAGGTTAGAGGCTTTCAATCCTTATCAAAGGCAATGAGAGAGCATCAGTGTGAGGGAAACAAAAAGCCAAAGGCAGCTATTGGATCACAATCTGAAAGTCTAACAAATGCCTCAGACTTGAGTAAATCCCCACTAATAAGCACATTCTGTATCACAGCAAAGTTGAGGAGCATAATCTGAAACCATAAAGGGAAGCATCAGGCAATTGGGAAGTATAGGAAGATAATTATCGGCCTAAACCCCCAGCCATCGTCTGTGCGCCAAGGTGTACCATATGCACTATACATTGATTATGATGGTAAAGGGATTACAATTCATCTTGGGCATTTTGTAAATTACTCAAATCCAACAGATGGGAAATTGGCAGGTCCCATCAGATAGAAAATTCAACATTAACTCAAGTGGGCTGATAAAAATAATCATAAACCATTTAGAATATCCTTCAGTCACAAAGCTCAGTGATTAAAATCAAACACCTCTCAGCTCCCATCCAGTGGTCATTTCATGGTATGCTAAGTCTACAGGATGTTTTGCCCCTAAAGTTCAGAGGTTATAACTTCAATTTACATAGACTGAGGCTGTGACACTGTATAGGATTAAAAAGCCTTTTGAAGTCTGTCCCTAAAGAACATTTAGCCAGGCAACATCTCAATAGAACAAGTATTTTTCAAAATGATTGACTTCACACTGCTTGAGGGCTGGTAGATTAGATCAGTCAACAGAACTAACTATATGACTGCATGGCTAGATGGATAGAAAGATGACAAGGTCTATACATTAGGTTGGAGGCTTTCCAAAAGGAGGTGCCAATGACACACTTGCTCTTTTGTTGCAGAGAGATGGGGAGAAGATTGGATGTGAATAGGTACCTTCTTAAAGGTGAAGATGGCAGATGAATAGCAAGTTTCTTCAGAGCAGGGCAATGCCTGGGAAAATGGGTAGGATAGTATCAGGGTGATGAGCAAGCAGTGCACCCCAAGAGCTGGTGGTAGAATCCCAAAGTTGTGATTTTTATAGACCTGACCATATGATATGCAGTATGAGTCTGAAATGGCCCAACTGCATTACTTCAAGGGCACTACTAGTCTTTTTATTAACTCTGGGGCAGGGAGGTTCTGTGGGGCCAGTGGTCTGCTCTGGAGCATTTGCACTACTTAAGTGGTCCATGAACTGGGGGAGAAAAAAACGAGAAAGGAAACCTTCTAATTGGGTTATTATTTAATATTCGGTCCTGTTCCCTCTTATACCAAACTTGCTGACTCAGAGACATGATTACAAAGGTTTGTGAAGACACAATACCATTCTGTCACTTTACTTAATTAAAGTAAATTAAAACAACTTTTAGAAATTCTTGAGATGATCATGGGCATTACCAAAGTCTGAGTCAAGAATGATGGCTTCAGGGACTTACCCTCTCCAAGTATGCTTAGCCCTTCCAAAGAGTTCAGTTTATCTTTTCATCTTTCGCTGGACATTTCTGCCCAGCGAAAAGGAACTTAACAGTGAAAAAAGCGCAGCTGAGAGTCACATTTTTCACTTGTACTGGAAACTCAGAAACATCTCTGTGCATCTCTCTTTTGAAATTGGGGTGCTTATTGTTTGTGGGAAGTTTCTGAGGCCTACCTATGTCACCAGAATATTCAGTCAAGATGGAACCAAGTTTTCTCATGGAAGATATTTTAGAGCATTTCTGTTTCCATGTGTTCAGCTGGACCTGTGCCTTTCTCTCACCCCAAATTGCTTCCTGGAGTAACTTGAGCATTGGGGAAGAATAGGAACTAAAAATTATATGCTGTGAACTTCTCCCAGGAGGAAACATCATGCTGATTTTATACAGGCCAAAAGCTCAGGTGTATTTATGCGGATTTTCTCAATTGGTGACTTCAACCTTTTTGCATTTGGCACTTATTAGGGGCTCTCCAGGGGCCTCCTGCTTCACAGAACCTCCTCCCTCCAAGATACTGCAGTTGAGTCAGAAGGCAAAACAGACACACAAAGTAAGCAATTAGAGAACAGGAAAGTGTCAAATTGTGCAGAGCCGCTGCTGGAAGTAAAATACTGTTGTTTGGAAGAGGAAATACTTTCCTGGGGTGTGTGTGTGAGGGGGGTATTAATGGACTTATCTGAGGACATGTTGAATCTAAGGAGATGAGGCTTTTTCCAGGTACAGACATCTGGAAAGAGCTGTTAATCTAGAATCAGAAACTGGGTGAGTATTCAGGACTGGAGAAGTATATAAGTTTCCAATTTTTGTGTAGGATGATATGAAGAAAATAAGAATAAATAAGTTCTAAAGGATTTAAATTTAGAAAGACACAAGTAGAGGATTAAGGCGTATCCTCAGTCAGAGGGCCAGGAGGAGAAAGAACTAGGGAAAGTCATATTACAGAAACCAAAGTCGTGTTTGAAGGAGAGAGAAGTCTTCAGTGTCACCAGCCACAGGGAGGTGAAGCAAAGTAGGGAAACGGCAGCTGACGTTCTCTAGGGCAGGGGTCTGGACATGGTTCAGTGATTCTGAGTTACTCATAGGTAAGAGGACTGGCCACATGGGAAATCTTGTAACTTCACGGACTCAGTTTACCTACCTTAAAAACTTAGACACACCCTACCTGGGATCCAGAGGAGTCTAAACAAATGAATTTGTACAGATCCCAAATTGTAAGGCATTGAATGAAATGAGGGAGTCTTCTTCTTTTTCTTTTTTTAGTAACTTTATTTATGTATTTATTTATTTATTTATTTATTTTGACTGCCTTGGGCCTTCGTTGCTGTGCGCGGGCTTTCTCTAGTTGCGGCGAGCGGGGGCTACTCTTCGTTGTGGTGCACAGGCTTCTCATTGCGGAGGCTTCTCTTGTTGCGGAGCACGGGCTCTAGGCACGCAGGCTTCAGTAGTTGTGGCACGCGGGCTTAGTTGCTCTGCAGCATGTGGGATCTTCCCGGCCCAGGGCTCGAACCCGTGTCCCCTGCATTGGCAGGCGGATTCTTAATCACTGCACCACGAGGGAAGTCCGAGGGAGTCTTCTTATAAACAACAAGCCTATACTGAAAATTTGAATATGTCATGCACTCTCATTTTGCAAGGATTTTAAATGTTCATCGGTAGTCCTAGGGGATATAAGGATGCTCAGAGGGGAAGTAAGAAGTGAGTGCCACGCTTCAGAGGCTGGCCTTCTAACCCAGGCAGGGTCAATTGGCAAAGCCACATAACCATTCAGAAAAATAATTATGTCATCTGCAAACTACTGTAGGTATAATATCTACAAGCATTTTGAAAGAGCTGAAATATTGATGAGTGTATTAGAAATAATTAAAAGCTTCTGAACCAAAGCACTTTTTAAAATTCCTTAAAATTTTAATTCACTCTGAAAAATAAAAGAGTATTAGGGTAGGTGGCAGGCAAACACTTTGCCAAAAGCTCATGTATTAGAATCTTAAAGTGTTTTATCCAAATTTTCTTACTTATCTATGCTTTAGGACAGGAGAAGGATGACATATAACATGCACCAGATATGGCCCAGAGAGGTTGATATGGCTTTCAAAGTAACACAGCCACAGTGAGCTGAGGATCTAACTCACCCTGTGTTCTTCCAACTCTGGTATACACACCACCTTAATTACAATCCTGACGAACATACCTCATCCTGTGCCTGATCCCTTAACAAATATTTGCTTATATAATCAATAGGAGCCCCAAATTGAAATGGCCCAACCGTGGAAATAAATACAAAACAACTGTCAGAGCTGCTGGTATAAATTCCAAAGGGTGGTCCCTCTTCAGGGTATATCTTCCAGAAGCCTCAGGGAAGGGGTGTTTTGGAAGTCTAAATGTGAAACTTTGACATTTTAGCATATTTTCCTCTCTGCCAGAGAAGAACAAGAAGAGGCAAGTTGTAGACTTAACTAATTAAAACATCGTCAGGATCAGCAAAGATCTGAAATGGGGTCCATGCTAATTAGGCACTGGGGCTTTGCCCTGACGGAGAGTACTCCGGAAACAGCCCCTGCTCTTCAAACGGGCTTTGCCCTGACCAAGAGCATGCAGTGGGCATCACTCAGTTGCTCGGCGAATTCTTCGACTAGCCTTGACTTGATTGTGCCTTACAGATTTCTGTCACTAATAACAGCAAGCTGCTTAACATGACTGCTGCCTCTATTTCTTTATTTGAAAATTATAACTGACTACTTGTCCCTCCCACCTTCAAAATTGTTTATGAAGAATTTTATGAAGAGTTCTTAAGGTTAAGTAAAAGAATCAGCAAGCAAGTATTAACTGTCACTTGTGGGATATACAAAAGGGAAAGATATGGATTTTACTCTTCAGGAATGTACAATTTATTTGGTAGGACAAAATGGGTATACAGATGATCCCCGACTTACGATGGTTTGATTTACAGTTTTTTGACATTACGATGGTATGAAAGTGATACACATTCAGCAGAAATTGTAGTTCAAATTTTGAACTTTGATCTTTTCCCGGCCTAGTAAAATGTGGTCCAGTCCTCCCTCGTGATGCTGGGCAGTGGCAGCCCCCAGTCAGCCACACGATCACAAGGGAAAACAACCGATACACTTACAGCCTTTCTGGACTCAAACAACCGTTCTGTTTTTCACTTTCAGTACATTATTCAATAAACTACTTGCGGGCTTCCCTGGTGGCGCAGTGGTTGAGAGTCCGCCTGCCGATGCAGGGGACACGGGTTCGTGCCCCGATCCGGGAAGATCCCACATGCCGCGGAGCGGCTGGGCCCGTGAGCCATGGCCGCCGAGCCTGCGCGTCCGGAGCCTGTGCTCCGCAACGGGAGAGGCCACAACAGTGAAAACGCAAAAAATAAATAAATAAAATAAACTACTTGAGATAGTCGACACTTTATTATAAAATAGGCTTTTGTTAGACGATTTTGCCCAACTGTAGTCTAATGTAAGTGTTCTGAGCACGTTTAAAGTGGGCAAGGCTAAGCTAGGTAGGTTAGGCGTATTAAATGCATTTTTTTTTTTTTTTTTTTTTTTTTTTTTTTTGCGGTACGCGGGCCTCTCACTGTTGTGGCCTCTCCCGTTGCGGAGCACAGGCTCTGGACGCGCAGGCCCAGTGGCCATAGCTCACGGGCCCAGCCGCTCTGCGGCATGTGGGATCTTCCCAGACCGGGGCACGAACCCGTGTCCCCTGCATCGCCAGGCGGACTCTCAACCACTGCGCCACCAGGGAAGCCCTAAATGCATTTTTGACTTAACATTTATTGGGTTTATCAGGATGTAGCCCCATTGTAAGTCAAGGAAGATCTGTACTCAAAAAAAATTAATAGAAAATGGTTGACACAGTCTGATCAAGAGCTAGGCATTTTGGTTCTTGCTATAAATGTAATGGGGATTCAGAAAATGGTGGGACTAGCTAACATTCATTGAGGTCTGATTACTTGTAAAGTTGTACATGCAGTTAACTCCCAAAGCCACCCTGTGAGGTAGGTGCTATTGTATTGAGGGGAAAGTGGAATCTCTGAGAGGTTAACTGTCCAGCTGGTAAAGAACAGACCGAGTTTCAGCCCAACTCTCCTGGACTTCAGGACTCCTTGCTCTTGATCATGGCACGGTACTGGGACCTTCATTCAGGGATCCAGGATTCAATTATCTCCACATTTGCCCTCCTCACTTCCCAGCCGTTTGATTTCTGGATTGAGAAATATTTTCCTCACTGTATTTTTTGTTCCCAGCAGAAGGCAGTGGCAGCTTGAGAGTGGCTTAAGGAAACCTTAAGATACAGAGTGATTGGTCTTACCACCCCTCTTTTCAAAGCATCTCACGAAATTCAGCATTGTATGATGTTTATCAGTGACTATGACGAGGCAGCTTTTTCAGGTGAGAGAATTTCTGCACCCTGATGAATCTGTGCTTCATTACGGTGCTGAGAAGTACAGGATGCTTTGGAAGCAAAGGGAAAAGAGAACACGGCAACCTAATTGGTCACTACCATGAATCTATACTCAGGGGACAGATAGCACGACCAGAGGTAATAGCTTACACACATATTCTTGAGCTGTGCAATAGATGGAAAAGGGTCCCAGATGGATTGGGCAGGGGCTTAGTTCCAGGATTATGATGAGACGGTGGGTAATTATTGAGTGGCAGGGCCTCAGCCCTGATTAGTATCTGCAAGCTTGTTCCCCTCCTTCAGAGGAAAGCATTGATAAAGATAAACCATGCTGCTCCGTGTCCTTCCTGCAGCACAAAACAACACATTTCAATCTAACAGGATCAGGTCTCCACTTTGATCACAATCTGTTACCTAGATGTCTTTGCAAATTAATCAGTCCTGCTTGTTTAGCTCCAGTCAGTTTGTACTGCTAAATTAATAAATGTACCAGGAGTAACAGAACACATAATTAAATTCTACAGTTTAATCTCCACATAATAATTTTGATCTTAGTCTGGGGCCTCTGTTCTAGCCAGTAGAATGCAGAACAAGCACCACCTTCCCTGGGTGGTTTATACTAACAGCCCCCCTACGGATGGACCCTATGACTGAAAATCAGAGAAGTCCTGCTAGAAAAATGCAGAAAACCAACAAAAAACCGTGTGCTCGGCTTCAAGGCAGAAAAGGCAGGTGAACTAAGCAGCTGGGCTTCTGGGCTGTCTTTAAAATCTAAAGCCTCCTTTTGGTAAAATTATACAGACTTTCTTGTTTCAAAAATAAAGGATGTATGTATGTCAAATGCAATGCCCTGGGAGACTGCAAACCGGCACCTCACTACAGGGTGGGAGCTCTTCTGGAGAGAACTTGGAACCTTAGTGTGGGCTCTTTCCTATTGGTCTGATGTAATGGATTTGCTTTACTTGAAGGTCATCAAACTGATAACCCAGCTTGTGTGCTTTGACACGGAGGCAGATGTGAAGCTCATACAACATCTTGGGCCTGAGTTTTCCTGTAGGTCTTAAAGTTTTTTGTAGGTTTTTCATTGGATGCCTATTAGGAATGTGAAAATGTTTTTCATTTATTTTGTAAAAACTCATGTGTACTTTTTTTTTTTTTAAATAGGGTCTCTCTAGCCTTTTCCCACTTCCAAATTATATAACTTACTGGATGTCATGCTCATGTGTACTATTAAAAGCTGGTCATTTTAATGTTAGTCAAACATGTGCAGAGAAAATTATCTGATACTCAGCTGAGGTGAATTGTTGCATTTGATTTGAGTTCCTGATCTTGGGTAGCATTATGCTGTCTTCATTTAAAGTTTATTGTGCTGGCTACATGCTGGCATCATTTCCTTGATTTCAAAAGCAATGGAGTCAGGGCAAGACAGTATCCGTTGTAAGAATACTGAGCTGGGAACTGGGAAATGTGAGTCATGATTGGACTCTGCCACCACTGACTAATGACCTGGGCAGGGCACTTGACCTCTGTGGGTCTCAATTTTCTCATCTGAAAAATAAGGGGGCTGGACTAGATAATCTCCAAGAGACAAATTCTATGTGTCTGTGATTCCACTCACACTGAGTCAAATGGGAATTAAGGCAATTATGGGGATAATGCAAACTGAAGGGACACTTCTTTATTTTTTCCTTTCCATGATTGGGGTATTTCAGGCAAAACTGGTTGTTGAGTTTAGTTTTTAACCTGAATTATATAGATAATTGCCTTAGTTCTGCCACTTAATTGTGTGTCTGTCAGCATAGGCTTGATGTTTCTACCAGATAACCAATGATTAAAGTATTTGGTTAAATATTCAGCAGTGTGGAATTTTCTTTCAGCCTTGCTTAAAAAAAGGGGGTGAGGGTGTGTGTGTGAGTGTGTGTGTTTGTGTGTGTATAGCCCAGGGGGTAGGGAAGGGATTATGCATCATTTGAAAGTGTGTAATATTTGGGTCACCAATGTTTTACCTAAAATGAATTGATTTCATTTCAAAAATAAGTTGGTCTTGTCACAAAAGATCTCCAGCATAAATTAAACATGAGGAATGCAGCTGTGCAGTAAGATGTTAAAATACAGATGGTTTCTGGAAAAATAAAATGAGAAAGGCTTAAAGGAAAGGTTTTAACCTGAAATTAATTCAAGTATTATTTGCTTAAATACTCTGGCGTGCATTTGTGTAAATGCACCATCTATTTTTATAAAAATGACTTTATTTTGGCATTCTGAATTATAGATTAGAAATGTCTGGTGAAGGGAGGAAGGACTAGTTTATACACCTTCTGGCTTTCATCTGAAAGATTGAGGGATTAAAACAATTAACTTCATTTTTATAATAAAATAACTCGTCGCTACTTACACAAATGGATCATATTGTGGTTCCACTTTAAATCTTTTCTAAAAGCACCATCAATATCATTTAATATGTGGAATTCCCTGAGGAAAAACTATTAAAGTGTCCGTATGTCACCCATGTGAATAACAAATGAATTAATTATGACTGGTGCAATTACAAGGAATAGTTAATGAAGCCATAATGACCAGACTCTGGTGGTTAATTTTCAAAGCACAGTGAGAGGGAAATGTGGCAAAAGGTCCCCAAAGAAAACAATAAGCTTTGTGTACTCACCTTGGAGTCAGGGTCTTTGAGTGTGCCATGAAACAGGGCTTGTGGAGAATACTTACTATTCAGATGGAGCCTTCCTACAGTCCATAACCAGCTCCCCATGGGTTCAGATGTCCCAGCTGGAGCTCGACCAAGCCAGCAGCACCACCTAGTCAATCCCGTTGACCAAAAACATCAGTATCTTACTTTAAGTACCTAGCAAGAGAGAAGGATGGTGGAAGTTTCAACGATGATAGGGTTTTTATTGAATCTGCTCCTTTACATTTCACCACTTCTAGAAATAATCTAGGGCAGTTTACAAAAATACATGCAGTTAAGCAAGATAAATTAAACATAGGTGAGAAAAGTGAGGTAAAGAAGGTATCTGACTATTTGCCTAGAAATTCACCTTCTTAAACACACACACACACACACACAAATATTAGGTCTTTAAAGACATATTTTTAAGTTCAAGTATGCAAAACTATATTGTTATGTTATTAGCAGTTAAGAGGTCTATTTGTCAGTTTTTTTTTAAATACGAGGTCTGGGAGCTTGAGTCCTTACCACAGTGAGGAAAGCCCTGGCTAGATCCATAGGGTGCTCGTGCCAAGCCCCTTCCTGAGGTCATGCTCTTCCTGATAGGAGCCAGGGCTGGACGACAGTCAAGGAAGAAGGGAAGGTCATGATAGCAAGTTAGCCCTGCAGAAACCCAGAGGATCAGGTTCTAATGTCCCCACCCCCTTTCACCTCCATGAATGTATTTATTCACCTCTGTGGATGGGAATTAGCTAATATCTGTCAAAATAACAACTAGCAGGATCCAAAATACACAGAGGACTAAGTACTTACTACCTAGGGGATTTTTATAGTGGTTTATCTGTATAATCTACATTCACTTTTTTTTCAAGGGATAAAATCCATGTCAAGGTCTATCATAGCTGTCTATCTCTGATTGGCTTACCATTTTTTAATGTCAAGAGGCATTCCAATAGGAAACTCTTCAAAAACATCTGTGAGGGCTTCCCTGGTGGCGCAGTGGTTGAGAGTCTGCCTGCCGATGCAGGGGG
>NW_006772957.1:527444-537054 GCF_000442215.2 Lipotes vexillifer | reverse complement strand
CAAAAAAAAAAAAAAAAATCTGTGAGTGGGACTTCCCTGGTGGTCCAATGGCTAAGACTCCGAGCTCCCAATGCAGGCGTCCTGGGTTAGATCCCTGGTCAGGGAACTAGATCCCACATGCTGCAACTAAAGATCCAGCACACCGCAGCAAAGATCCCTCAGCGTCAAGGAAGATCCCCCATGCCGCAACTAAGTCCCAGCACAGCCAAATATATACATATAAATATTAAAGAAAAAAAATCTATGAGCACTGCCTCAAAGGAGAAGGTTCTTATGCATTCAGTCTTATGAAAATATTGCTGAAATACTGGGTTCCAAGCACTTGACTAGGTGCTGGGGATGCAGTGATAAACTGACTAAATACCTATCCTTGTGAAACCTGTAATATTGCGGGATGCCAGACAAGGAAACAGACACTTGTACATGTGTAGCATATGCTCTACATGGGGATTGGCAAGGGGCTAGTGAAGCACCAAAGGAAGGGTACCTAGTCTTGGCTGGGGCTAAGGGGGGTTGTTCAGAGAAGACTTCCTGGAAGAAGTTGTCTTTTAAGTCAAGATCTAAAGGATGAGGGAAAGGCAAAAGGGCATGTATAGAAAGTGAATGCTCTAGGTATAGGGAACAGCAAGGGCAAAATCCTGGAGTTTACATAACAATGGTAGCTAACATGTACTGAGTGCTTACTCTGTATGGCACTCTTCTAAGCACTATATATACATATATTTCCCCCCTCACAATAACTCTATGAAGCATAGCATTCTCATTTTGTAAATGGAGAACTGAGCAATAGAAAGTTTAAGAAACTTGCCCACAGTCGTTGAGCCAGTAATTGGAAGATCTAGGATTCAAGTCCACATCATCTATTCCAGAGCCACCATGTTTAATGACAAAAGCTATATGAATTCTCATGATGCTTTAGGGGAATTGAAGTGGTCGGTGTGGTTGGAGTGTGGCAGAGCGAGGATAGATGATGCTGCAGAGGTTAGGAGAAGCCCAATCATGAAGGTTCTTTTAGAAGCAGAGCCCCTTTCCCCTGAAAATAAACATGAGGGTAGAAAGATGGGGAAGGGTAGTCCTATATGGCTTTGGATACAATTTGTAGGAGCTGAAGTTTTTTTTTTTTTTGGTCCCTTTTTCCAGCTTGTCTGCACTAAATATAGGAAAGAGTAACGATATAAATTAAGCAAAATATGACTTATTGGACTTTATCAGTAAAGTACAATAAGGTAATATAATAATGACGGTGATCATAACAGTAGCAGTAGTAACCAGTTGACATCTACTGTGGTGGCCTTGCAGACATTTTTCATCCTTGGCTTCTCAAGGGCTAGAACATCCTAACTTCCATCTGTGACCCCAGTAGGTTGGGCGTCAATTCAGAAGGCCTCTCAGAAGTTGTTCGCTTCCAAGACCGGAGATAGGAAAGCCTGTTCTCACTGCTGTAGGGGAGGTCTGGGATCCCACACAGCACCCCCTGCTCCTCAGCAACTCTGATCATCTGATCTCATTTCATAAAATAGTGAGGATACAATAAAGTGGAAAAAAATGATAAGGGTACTTTTTCTTCGTGTCTTAGAAGTATGCATGAAAAGGGGGAGAATCTAATACAAGGTGGAACGAAAAATGTAATGGGTGGATGTGAACACAATGAGAAAGAATAAATATACTCAACCTTAGTACTTTTCTAAGAACAGAAGAACTATGCTTTAAAGAAAGAAGTAAGAATTCAGGTTATTTAAACCTTTCTTGGGGATCTCAGTATACCTTTTATAACCTGGGGCTAATATCTGTACAAGGGCTAGATCTAAACTAGGATCTACCCCACCTAGGATGGGGATCTTTTGAGTCCCCACCTCTAAAATCTCCATTCGCTGAGCACAAATGCCACGGACAAAGAACTGGTTAAAAAAGAGGCAGCCTTGTTGTCACTTATAATTAAGTTAAGGAGACAAAGCAAGGAGCTTAAATGATGACAAAGACGGTAGCCACCATTTATGGAGAGCTCACTATACACCAGGCACTGCACCAAACATTCAGTGTGAATGATCTCACTTCATATGCACAATGCTTCAATGTGTTAGGACTATTCCATCCTACAGATGAGGAATCAGGGTTTGGAGAGATTAAGTAATTTGCTCTAGGTAACATAGACTAGTAAATGTGGCCCTGGGATCTGAACCTAGCCTTCTTCATTCTAAGGCCATGAGAAACAGTGTTCAACATAAACATGTACTATGGGGCTACCTAATAAAATATAAACGAAATTCATAAAAATCACATAGAGGGGCTTCCCTGGTGGCGCAGTGCTTGAGAGTCCGCCTGCCGATGCAGGAGACGCGGGTTCGTGCCCCGTTTCGGGAGGATCCCACATGCCGCGGAGCGGCTGGGCCCGTGAGCCATGGCCGCCGAGCCTGCGCGTCCGGAGCCTGTGCTCCGCAAATGGGAGAGGCCACAACAGTGAGAGGCCCGCATAATGCAAGAAAAAAAAAAAAAAAAAAAAAAAAAAAAAAATCACATAGAGGATGAAGAGGGTGAGTCATGAAATGGTTTCAAAGGGGAGGGAGATGTGAAAGTGAACTTTATTTATACTTTAAATGTACTATCTTTTGGTATTTGGTTATCATCTATTAGATCAAATGTTAAGAGATGTATGTCTGATTCCAGGCACCTTAAATTCATCTCTATGTCCATCTTATTTTTAATTTTCTTAAAGAATTAAGAAATTAGAATGTTGCTGTATTGAGAGGCATCATTTCACCAATTTTAAACTCCTTGTCAATCCTATGCCTGAAACTGCTTCAGAAGTGCAATACGGTATCTCTTTGCAGTAAAGCTATAAAAATTGTGAATATGGTGCATTACAGCAAGTAGACCAACCACATCTTGGTGCCTAGAGTGAAAGCATTTAGAATGTACAAAATAACCACTTAAACCACTTTATTTTTTGTTTGTTTCTTTGGTTTAATCTAACTGCACAGAATGCAGAACTCAAAAGTTATCAAAAAGGCATGTAGAGAAATATCCCTTCTACACTTTTTCCCCAGCTACCCAATTCCCTTCACCAAAGTCAAACACTTCGTGTTGTTTGTTTATCACTCCAGGGACACTTTATGTATATTCAAATTTACTTGTATGTCTTTGTGCAATCTATCACCCCCATTTAAGAAATGAGGTAGCATACTGCATACACTGTTCTCCCCCCCCTTTTTTTTTCTAACTTAGCAGTATATTTTGGCAGATCACTTCATATAGTTACATAAAAAGCTTTCTCACTTCTTATGGCCGCACTAATAATTCATGTAACCTCCTTCCTATGATATACTGAAATGATTCCATATACAAACTAATATGTCTGTAGGAAAAATTCCTAGAAGTGGGATTGCTGGGTCAAAGTGTAAGTGCATTTGTGAACTTGATAGCCCCAAACTGCTTTCCAAAGAGGCTGCACTAATTTAAATGCCCCCAGCAGTCTACGGCAGTGCCCATTTCCCCACCGTCTCACCAACACAGCACCATGCACTTTTGATCTGTGCTAATCTGATAGGTGAAAACAGGTATCTCAGTGTAGTTTCACCTTGCATTTCTCTTCCTATGAGTGATGTTGTGCCAGAGATGACAATTTACAGTGATTTTCCTCTTCTTGGTGTCTCTCGTGATGCAAAGCACATAGGATGACTAATTGCACACTCTGTGAAGGATTATCGAGGGAATGACATAGGAATACTAACATAGTCTGAATTGTCAGGTCTTAAAAAACGAAAAAAAATCAAAAGTAAAACTCATTGTTCACTGAAGGAACTATACAAATCAACAGCAGAGAAATTTGCAAAAGGTGAGGCCTCAAGTTGTCAAAATTATGTTTCCTTGACTTGCTACTTAGATTTTTCTAGATTGGAGGAAAGCCCTTCAAAGAGCAGAGGTTCCATCGGGAGAGGCTTGAGGATTAGCTGCCAGGCTGCCACCCTTAGACAAATCTTTGACAAATTCCTGCCTGGAAGATCCTGGGAAAAGACCTCACTTTCCTTCAAAAGGGTCTCAGGATCACTTTAAAGTCGGCAGTAAATCCCAATTGCTCCTAATTAGGCCTCTGTTTGGTTAATTGCTCTGGGAACTCCCTGGGAGACAGCAGAAAGCCCGGGACCTGCAGTGGCTTGGCTCTAAGTGTGTGCGACGGCCCGTTGAGAGCAGGACCTACGGAGCTGCTCCAAGCGGCCGGGCTCGGAGCTGCTTGGTGACGCCTGGAGAGGCAGAGGTAGGGAGCCAGCGGGGCCTGGGAACAGTAAATGTAGGAGCAGCAGGCCCTGCTTCCTCCTTCCTGAAAAAGGAATCAGGAAAAGCTTGCCTTCTAGTCACAGTTCTGTAAAATATTCTTTGCAAAGCCCAGGAGGTGACTGGGCTTTAGCACAGGTGCTGAAGAGATACAAAGTGCCCAACCCTTAAAAAAAAAAGTCTGAATATGAGCTTTTCCACCTCCCTTTTCATCCATACTGCCCTTTAATTTCTAACAAAGGCACTGCTCTGTAGCTGTTGAAGTGAAATCAGATAGCAACTTGGAAGGCACACTAGAGTGTCTAAGGCATTTCCATATATGTTAATATATATTAGCACATGTGCTCCTACCCCTCGTAGGGAGAGCTGGTATTGCTGTTAGTTCCATTCTATCCAGGAGGACCCCGAAGCTCAGGGAGATTAGGAGACTTGCCCAAGGGACACACAGACACAAAGAGGAGAGCTAAAACTGAAACCCGTTTCATCGTGTTAGCTCCTTAATACCATTCTGAGGTCATAAATCTCACGTGTTTAATATATATTAATTCCATAAATATTTATTAACTTCTACTATGTGTCAGCACCAGTTAAGGATGCTAACGATATAGCACTGAACAAAACACACAGGTCTCATCTGTCACAGAGCCGACATTCTAGTGGGTGAGATAAACAACAAACAAAAAATATGTCAGGTGATGATTTACCATGTAATTTTTATTTTCCAAATCCCTTCCCTTTTGAGTGTGAGAAGGGGAGTTTTTTTATAATTACTCTAAGACAACAGGTATAAAATAGGACTGTCCTATGCAAAAGTGGACATCTGGTCTCAGGGACCTATGAAGAAAAACAAAGCTAATAATGTCACAGAGTATGGTGACACATAAGCAAGAACCAGGAGACCTGGATTCTTGGTCTGAATTGTCCTCGGAATTCCCGTGTTACCTCTGGTTAGTCACCTCAGTTTCTGTGGGCCAGTTTTCTCCAACCATGAAATAGTTATCAGAAGTCTGCCTCCTGTGTCATCTGGGGGGAATTCAAGGAGTTCTATCTGTAAAGTACATTGTCTCTGTAGAGGAATGATACACAGTCTAGAAACCTGGATTCCACACCTGTCTCTTCGAGAAAGTAGCTGTGTGTCCCTGTTGGCTGAGTTTTATTCTTTCCATCCTTCACCCTTTTATTCAACCATTTACTATGTGCTCTCAAGAGGAATGTGTTTCCTTATTTTTATATAATGGAACTGATAATACCTCACCTACCTGCCTTGTCCATTTAGTAGTGGTGTAAATCACAGCCCCTAAAACTGAAGGATCCTGCAAGATATTTGATCCAGATTGGGGTTTTTGGGCAGTGTGGAGGAGTTAAAATAGCATTCCTTGAATTTTACAAATGAGGTCAGAGGCCCAAGGTCATACGGCCTGTGGGCGAGAGAGGGCGCACACCTCTGGTTGTCAGGGCTGAGCTCTGTCAGCTACTCCACGCGGCTTTCAAAATGGGATATAGTTGGAAGAATGTGGTCATGAGTGAAGAACATCTCTCAGATGAAGTCTCCCAGAGCTGATGGTTGCTTTGACTTTCCAAATTGGAAAAGACTGATATAGTTGTCAAACTTTAAATGTAAAAATCTCTGATAATCGGGGAAGATGTTTTTGTCTCCCTTTATGTCCACTGCTTGCCTCTTTTTTAAAACATGAAAACTCCATCTTCTGGCTTATCTATATAATTCTACCTAATAGCTACATCAATTCCAAAGGCACCTGGATTCCCACAAAGTAAATGCAGAAGCAGAAAGGCATTTTCACAGCAGGAACCAGCTATGTGCAAATGAACGTATGACAAGGAGGTGAGTCCGGAATGTGTGAGTGTGTCCGTGGTCTGCCCTCCAGGCTGAGGGCAAGCTGGCTGACCCAGCCTTCCCCTGAGGTCCTGTTTACCCAACAGGTTGATATTTTTCTCAGTTATTGGGAGGTGATAATGTGTTCCACATATGAAATTCATATCATTTGTGTTTGGCCTCCTTTGCCATGCTAAGGGTTGCGAGGGGCACCATTTTAAAATTAATTTGCTGGGTGTTCTGTCTATCTGTGAGAAACAGGAGGAAACAGGCCTGGTCCGAGTATTTATCAGACACATGCCGCCCATCTGCCAGAGCTAGGTCGAGGAGGATTTGCTGTTAATCCTTCAGACCCATCTGTAGGGGGTTCAAAATGCTGACCAGGAAGCTAGACAAGATGAGGTTTATTTAATTAGAAAAATGGCTCTGGAGGTTACTGGAAATCACTCTGAAGAAGGAAGGGCTTTCGATGGCGTCACTCCCGCAGGGGTGGGCGTGGGCTCAAAGTGGAGAGAGTGCTGAGATTGTTCTGTGTTGGGCTTGGGGGGTGTGTTTTGATCTGACACTGGTGTGGCCTGGACAGGGGAGAAAGCTTCCTCCCTGGTGAGGCATGAGCCAGAACCAGCCTGAGTTGGGACGATATCACAGGAAGTTCATGTGTGGGGCACAGCGCTGAGCCACGAAGACCAGCATTTGCTTTGCAAGTTTGGGTACAGACTGACGAAGTCCAAGGAGCTGGGTGAGGCCAGAGCAGGATAAGGTGGCAGCTGAATTCCCAGCACTGAAGCCAGCCTGCTAGAGGCTGAAAGCAGCTTGGGGCAAAAACTGTTACCTACACTTTAGTCCTCAAAATGTGCTAGAAGATTCTTGTAACTGGGGCTTATTGCCATTTGAGATCCATTTTTGGAGGGAAGGGAAACAACAAAATTGCATTAAAATTTTCTCCAATGGAAAAAATGACATCCGTTCAAAACAAAATAACCAGCAATCTCATGTTTCCTTTTTAGTATGAAAATATTATTAGCATAACTGGTTTCTGCAGGGCTGCCATTTGGGACAACTGGGCAGGGGAAATTGCGTGCCTTCCCCCAGCTTCTGATTGTTATTTCATGGCAATATAAAGCATGACAATTTTCACTGAAGTGGGTCGAGATAAGCGGTCCCCTCTCTGCCTAGGGCTTTTTGAAATGGTATTCCTGTTGCTAGCCAGATTCCTGGACACTGGTCTCCCAGGGATCACATTTTTTGAGGCTGAGTTTTTAAGGGTTATCATCCAGGGACCAGGGGCCAGAAACTCACCTGGGAGTAGGTGTCCAATAGAAGGAATTTTTTGCCAGAAAGAACAAAACATTTATTTTAGGAATTGTCAACCACTCAGAGGAGCATGAAGTTCTGGGCTGCTCTCTGCACACCCTCTGCCTGTCCCTCACACTGGAGGAGGAATGGTTTGAAGCAGCAGGGTTGCCCCAGGGCATCAGTCTTTTCTTTTTCTTTGTTTTTCCTTTTTTTTTTTTAACATCTTTATTGGAGTATAATTGCTTTACAATGTTGTGTTAGTTTCTGCTGTATAACAAAGATATATGTATACATATATCCGCATATCCCCTTCCTCTAGCGTCTTCCTCCCACCCTCCCTATCCCACCCCTCTAGGTGGTCACAGAGCACCGAGCTGATCTCCCTGTGCTATGCGGCTGCTTCCCACTAGCTGTCGATTTTACATTTGGTAGTGTAAGCTGGGACGAAGTGAGAGAGTTGCATCAGTCTTTTCAATTCACCTTCTACCTTAGAATTTCCCAGGAATTCTTTCTTCTACTTTCGAAACTGGCTGATAGGAGATACCAGGAATCCTGGGAAAGTTAGGAGGCAACCTCGCTCCAGCCATCCGAACTCAACCATATAAAGATGTCTAGAGCATAACTGTGAGGAAAGAGAGAGCTGGGTAGTACTCACTGGAGAGGGAGTTTCAGAGAACATTCCTCTTCTAAACAGAGCTATCAGATTCACACTGCACCGACAGCACTTCAGCATTTTGACAGGGTGGACTAAGCAGTCATTTCAGTGGAAAAACAGCCAGTCAAATTCTCAGGGTCATGTAAAACACATGGTCACTTAATGGGTTACATTTCCCATTTCCCACCATCCAACTGGAATGTTCCACCAGAATGTTTAAAAAAAAAAAAAAAAAAGCCGGGGAGGCAGCAAAACCCAAAGGCTCTTTTGGTTGTTGAAAATAAAATTGAATTCTACTGTAAAAGAGAAACTCTTTAGTTGCAGCCTTTCCGCTTTCTCTATCAAAATATACTTCTTTTCAGACCTAGAGGAAGGGATACTATATTGAATTTTAAAAATGAACGTTTTATCTATAATTATTGATGACTTATTTTGTCTTTTCAGTAAGAGCTCCAAAAGCTTTTGAGCAGCTGGTTATAAGAAATATGATATTCAGCATCAGGTTAATGCATGTTTGGAAACATTATGACTTAAACTTAATTGTTTAGGTTAAGTATCTATCTTCTTTCATATAAGTTAAGCAAAGCAATAGTTGAGTGTGTGAAATATTTAGTGTGGGCAGTTCCTTGCAGCAGAGACTGTAGAAGATGGATTATAATTTTTTTCAACCATAATTTTTCACTAATTTTCCTCTGCATAGATTTTTTTAAATTGAATATTGGGCAGTTCTGTGTGTTCCTATTTTTGGGAGTTGTTTTAAAATTTGCCTATGATTGTAATTGTTTTGAAGATTTCACCAGTAACCTGAGTGAACTCAGGCACTTCCTTTGGTGCTGGCTTTAGAGATCATTAAATGATGTTCTTTTTAAAATGCCAAATTAATCACCAGCCTTGCAAAATCACAAAAATCACCGTCTTGCCACCAAAGAACGCTGTCCCTAAGGGAACTTCCCTTTCTGTTTCCAGATCTGCAGGGCTTTACACTCAGTTCTCTTTACCTTATGAAAACCTGGGACTTAAGGACAACATGTTCTAATGCACCTGAAGAAAATGTGATTTTCAAGCCAGGACTATAGAAGGGGAGGCTTCCTCCTTTCCCCCCGGAGACTCAGGGGCCTTGTCTCACTGCAGTGGAGTCTGACTTTCAGTGACTTGTGCCTTGGCAGGAGGGCTCCTCTTGGCATTATTTCCCTTGGATATTAACTAGTGAGCTTGATGGCTACTGCAGGGTTTCAGAAGATTGAATTTAGACCAGCAGCATTCCTAACCTGGGCCCATGATGGGCTTCAGAAGACCTGAGATCCCCTAGAAAAGTTAACACTCGTGCATGCATGCACGCATATGTGTGTGTTTCTTAAAAGAAGGATCATGGTTTTCATCAGATTCTCAAAACAATCTCCCAAAATTAAAACAATGATTTTTACGGTGAGAGGTGTTGCAGTGCTCCATCCCTTCATTCAAAGGAACACTTGAGGGGCTTCCCTGGTGGCAGTGGTTGAGAATCTGCCTGCGCCGATGCAGGGGACACGGGTTCGTGCCCCGGTCCGGGGAGATCC
>NW_006772957.1:516707-527371 GCF_000442215.2 Lipotes vexillifer | reverse complement strand
TGAGGGGCTTCCCTGGTGGCGCAGTGGTTGAGAGTCCGCCTGCCGATGCAGGGGACACGGGTTCGTGCCCCGGTCCGGGAAGATCCCACATGCTGCGGAGCGGCTGGGCCCGTGAGCCATGGCCGCTGAGCCTGCGCATCCGGAGCCTGTGCTCCGCAATGGGAGAGGCCCCCGTACCGCAAAAAAAAACAAAAAAACAAAAAAAACAAAGGAGCACTTGAGAAACCCAGGTGTGGTCTTCCCAGCAGAGGCAGTAGACCTTGTTTTATCTCACTTCCAGGCCATTATCACTTAGTGTCTATACTCGCATATTTGCTTCTAAGTTCTTTGTCTTCCTTATCTTGCCCTTGAAGAACGCTTTTTTTAAAAAAACAAGGTAATACCTTTGTATTTCCCCGCCCTTGGTTATTTCTGATTCTTGCTGTTGATAACACTCCACTCTCTTATTAATTGGTTGATCTTTCACTCATTTATTCTTTCTTTCTAGGTTCTGGGAACGAGCTTTGGAATTAGGCCATTGGTATTCAAATTTAGATCTGCCACTTACTGCCTGTGTGCCCTTTGGTAAGTTAACTTTCCGAAGTCTCATCTGAAAAGCAAAGATGGTAATAGTACTTAGTTTATTGTGAGGCTTAAGTATAATCGTGCATGAAAGTATTTAATTCAGTGCTGAGAATATTGTATGTTATCATAAAAGGTAAAAAAAAAAAAAATTCATCCCACAAATACTTAAGGACCCAGTGGTGCCAGGCACTGGGCAGGTTGAAATCAATGCTGACTGAATAACAGATTGAGCTCTCTGTTATCCTCCGCTCATGATCTTCCCAGTAAAAACCTGTTATCCTTGGCAAGACACTACAAAGTCCATTTGCAGCATTTAATTAGCACTTCTTTGCCACCATCCTGGCCATTCCTCCTACCAATAATAGTAATATAACAACAGCCACAAAAATGGCATCAAGTACATATGTGGTGTTACTACATGCCAGGTACAATTCCAAGCACTTTCCACATATGACTGGTTTAATCTTCACAATATCCCTTTGAGGTAGGTTCTGTTTATTCTCTTCATTTTATGGATGAGGAAATTGGGGCACAGAGAGGGTAAGTAACTTGTCCAGAATCACACAGCTGGTAAGTGGCTAAGCCAGGTTTAAATCCTGCAATGTGACTCCAGAGATGGTGGTGCCCCAGACTGATTTATACTTAATAATAATCCTGAATAAAAATATTAAATAAGAGTGTGCCCCCTCTCTCCTTTCAACCATACTTCCTTTAAAACCTGTCTCAAAACCCCCTTCCCCCATAAAGCTTTATTTAATATTATTACTGCAATGATTTTGCAACTCCTGACCCCTGAATTATTCTTTGTACAGCCCTTATTTGTCCCCTCAATATGTTGTTTGCCAGTGTTCAACTGTTTTTCCCTAGCTAGACTCAAGTTCCTCAGAAGCAAGGATTGTTATCATTTGCTTGTCTGGATACCTTCATGGTGTCTAGTTGAAGACTATTCCCTTGGGGGATAATCCAGACATCCTTGGTGACACATATAGTTATTTTGGGGCTCTATTATTTATTCGGTGAGTGTTTATGGATCATCTATACCAGCGCAGTGTCCCCAGCACTATGCATATAGCAGTGGAAAGAGGCAACATGGTGCTCAGGATGCCTGTGACATGGGGTGGGGCGGTGGGGAGAGAAACATGTAAACAGCTCTGGGCAAGGGCTAAGAGAAGGGCACAGTTTGAGGATGGTCTATATAGAATGGGGTTTGACTCAGTTGAGGAGGTCAGGGAAGGCTTCCTGGAGAAAGGGTTGCTTTAGCTGAGACCTGAAGGATGAGTAGCCCTTACCCAGGTAAAGGAGCAATGGGGAGCATTGGCAGCAAAGGCTCTGTGGTAGGAGGGAGAAGCTGGCTGTGAGGAACGGACGGTCAGAGGGTACCAGGGGAGCCACATGAAATGAGGTAGCAGCAGTCAGCAGGACCAGGCAGGGCCTTGTTGACCATGTCAGAGTTTGTGTTCATCCAAAGAGCCTCAGAAACTATTGAAGGATTTTAAGCCAGGGGGAGATGATGGTAGCTTGGACCAAGACAGCGTTGTTGAAAGGAAAGAATTGGGTATATTTGGTGGCTATTTAGAGTTAAAATGGAAAAGGATTTGGTGATTTTATAGGGAGTTGGGAAGAACCATATTTTATTGAACACTTTTATGTTCCTGGCAGTATTCTAAGTGCTTTACAGGTCATAATTCATTTAATGCACACAACAATCCTATGTGGTAAATGTATTGTCCCCAATTTATATATAAGAAAACAGAGGTGTAAGCCAGTAAATGGCAGGGCTGGGAGTTGGGCCAGGCATTTGGGGTCCAAGCCCTTACTCTTTTTTTTTTTTTTCCTTGCGGTACGTGGGCCTCTCACTGTGTGGCCTCTCCCGTTGCGGAGCACAGGCTCCGGACGCGCAGGCTTGGCGGCCATGGCTCACGGGCCCAGCCGCTCCGCGGCATGTGGGATCTTCCCGGACCGGGGCACGAACCCGTGTCCCCTGCATCGGCAGGCGGACTCTCAACCACTGCGCCACCAGGGAAGCCCCAAGCCCTTACTCTTGATCACTATCCTGGAGTGCCCTCTTGCTGGCTCCACAGATGAATGGTGAGGCCATTCAGTGAGATGGAAACAGCAGTAGAGCGCTTGCTGCAAGAGGTGGGCCAGAAAACTGGGGGGTCAGATTTAGACATGTTGAATTTTTTTTTAAACTATTTTATTTATTTATTTAACTTGGTTGCATTGGGTCTTATTTGTGGCAGGCGGGCTCCTTAGTTGTGGCATGCAAACTCTTAGTTGCGGCATGCATGTGGGATCTAGTTCCCTGACCAGGGATCGAACCCAGGCCCCCTGCATTGGGAGCTCACAGTTTAACCACTGCACCACCAGGGAAGTCCCTAGACATGTTGAATTTGAGTTCAGATACATTATGAAAACCAAATTCATCTGATAGTCATGCTCAACCTTTCTCATCTCCTTAGGCAAGTCTTTGCAAGAATGTTACCTTCTCAAGGAGGTTTACCTTGACCATTCTGTTTATAACTATTCTGCCCTGTCTGCTATCCCTTGTGCCCCCGACTCCTCTTGTCCTTGCTTTTTCTTCCCCACAACATTTATCACCTCTAATGTATTACATATTTTACTTATTTGTCAAGTATATTGTCACTATCTGTCGCTTCTTTGAGGGTGTAAGCGACTCCAGGGTGGGAATCTTTGTTTTCTTCACTGATGTATCCCAAGGACCTAAAACAGTGCCTGGCACATGGTGGACACTAATAACTATTTGTTAGATGGATGAATAAAAATGATTTTTCAGCAAGACTCTTTAGAGACTCCCAAATTTGTCTAGAAGACTAGAATTCATGCTTACATGTCAAAATCATGGTAATGATTAACTAGAATAACTCCATGAACAACTTTTACTGACTTATATGTTATCTTAGTGGCCACTATTAAATTAGTTGATTAGTTCTATTTTGATGCTTCGCCCTTTAGTTTTATAAGGGATGGCTACTGTTTCATGATAGGTGGTATTTATTGAGCTGAAATATTATGCTTGTGTTTTCTCTTTTGCTTCCTGTTTTTTTCTTTACTCATACTGATGTGCTAACATCTTTGATATATTCAGCTAAGTAAGTAAGGCATAGCTGGGTCAGTGGTATGTTTCTTTAATGCCCTCATATCTGATGGCTAAAGCACATGGCTCTCAGATCAACTACTACCCTCAAATATCATCATGATTTGCACTTATTGGAGATTTCTGTCATGAACTGACAGTGATTCAATACCAGCCAGAGAATTTTAACAGGATAGCAAAAGGACATGTTCATTAACCATTTTTCTAGATCTTCCAAGATCTCTCCCTTTACTAAGTAAAATCAGGAGAAAGCAAAATACTTAGTACTACATTATCTCAGCTGCTGCTCCCTTCCCACGGAGCCATAATTTAGCTATGAGCTTTCTGACCACACAGTGTATAGAGGTGAGTGGAAGAGTCCTCTTTGAATATTTAAAGCCATTAAACAGAAAGCATTATTCTGTTATCCAACATACCGTACTCAAGAAACCACATCATAAATTTCTCCTGGAAATTATTTCCCAGAAAAGAATTTTTCTTTAGTCAAGTGTGCATGTGCGTGTGTGCATGCATGTGCGTGTGTGCGTGTATGTGTGTATGTGGGCGCACGAGTGTGCTTGGTGAGGAAGGGCACCATGTAACCCAACATACTTTCCTCTTTGCCTTAGTTACCTAGAGACTGAAAGCCAAAATCAATCTTCAGCAACACTAATTAACTCCTCTTAGAGAGTTCCTGGAAGACCTGCTTCCCTGCTTCCCCAGATGGTCTCTGTTCTGTTTCTATCTTTAATTGTCCTGTTTGATATGATTTTTCATTTTGTAAGTCAGCTGAAATCCTTTTTTGGAAGATGTGAGATATAATCTGAATTGTGGTCAGTTCCTTTGGTCTAGGCTCTCATTTCTTGGGTGGGAATTTGAGAATCTCTGGAAGTAATAATAACAGTAAAGATGGACTTTTCACTTCCTGGCTCCGGAAAGTAAAGTGTTAAACGTTCAATTCTCCAAAATGTTCTTCACATAAATTTCTGCTCTCAGCAAGTAAGTGGCAAATTCAGGATTCTAACTGCAAACTGCCAGATTCTGAAGCCTGTGTATCTTAGGATGGGACAAACGGAGAAGAAAGAAGCACCATCCCTGTTTTCCTGGCTGTACTGACTCAAGAAGGGGAGATTCCCAGGCTCTGGGCCTCACTGGGCCCTTCAGAGCATCTTCCCCTGTCCCCCAGCAACTCTGCCTCACTGCCCGATACCCAAGAGTAGACAAGATGACACAAGCTATAAGGCAAGGGCTTGACGGGACGTCCTCCACTGGACCCCTACTCTCGGCCTTCCCCCACCATGTCCCTACAAAAGGAAATGGAAAACAACCCTCCCTCTCCAGGTTAGGGATGCCCCAACGAAAATTACCCCGCAGGCTCAGGGGCCAGCATGGGGATTCTCCCCCTTGTCTCTCCAGCTTTGCTGGATCCTAGGGAAGATGAGAGCTACTATAATCGTGGCTCTTGAGGGTAGGGTTGGGGTTTCACTTTGAGATCTCTATCCCCCGACTCCACACGCTGTCCTAGTCCTTTGTGAATTACAAACAGCAGATTTCCAGTAGAACAGGCCTTGGTCCTGGCCTCCAGCCTCCTCCTGCCCTGAACTTCCTCTCCGCCAATCATCCCCTCTCCTGACTTGGTTTAAATTTTCCCTTCACTGGATTTTTTTTTTTTTTTGCCGTACGCGGGCCTCTCACTGTTGTGGCCTCTCCCGCTGCGGAGCACAGGCTCTGGACGCGCAGGCTCAGCAGCCATGGCTCACGGGCCCAGCCGCTCCGCGGCATGTGGGATCCTCCAGGACCAGGGCACGAACCCGTGTCCCCTGCATCGGCAGGCGGACTCCCAACCACTGCGCCACCAGGGAAGCCCCCTTCACTGGATTTTAAATCTCAAACTCCAGCATCTCCACCCCAACCTCCCTTCATTTTTCTGTTGTTCTTCCTACTTCCCCGAATAGCATGGTATCATGCCAAGCCTTGCATCCCATACTTCAGCTATTAAGTTGTTGGCTAATATTACACAGTGGATTTTGATTCGGATCAGTTAGAGCTAATAGCAATTTTCGGTAAAATATTAACCAAACACACGCAAAAGTCGCTCGTGTGGCTCCATCCTCTCCTTCAATAGGATTAATCGAGTTAGCTATTTACTCTTCCCACTACTCCAGTGTTTTCCCACCTTCCACTCCAAACAAGAAATTGACACTAAATTCATTTAATACAAATTTATATTATTGTCTGAGGCATTTTAAGCAATGCTTAATTTAATTTCCTTGTTTGGAGTGTGATATTGGAGAACAAGACCACAGAGTAATGTAAAAAAGGGATTCTCTCGTCCACCAGGCACCCAGCTATATTCTCCAGTGAGTCACAAGAGCTCTGTTTACATTCAATTGCAATTCAAATGTGCCAAATCATCTCTCTGTGTGCAGTAAAAAGAGAAGTCGGCCTCTGAAAGCAGATCATTCCACCCCAGGCTGACAAACCCTGAGGGTTTGACCTTCAGGTTGTGGTACAAGTCCTTTTATTTGATTAGACTTCTGACAGGTCAAACATGTTGACTGTTCACATTCTCTTGGACTAGTAATCAGTGAGCTAGAGTTCTAGTCCTTTCTGCTTGGGGAGATGGAAATAACCTTTTCTGAGCATCTACAATGTGCCAGGCATTAAAGAGAAAAACAAAAACAGAAAACAAAAACCCACCTAACAGTGTCTCATTTTTAAGTGCCTCAAAAATCCTGTGGGTAAATGGGGTAAAAATCCCCATTTTACTTCTAAAAACCATGAGAAGCAGAGAGGATATGTAACTTGTGCAAGGCCACATAGCCAGTAAGTGTGCGTACGACCACGTACCCCCATAGTGCTGGCATTTTGCACGATCTCTCAGGCCTAAGCGCACAGGGTCTCGCCAGTGTGGGGCAGAGTTTCTTAAGGCGTTAAGAATGGTGAGCTTCAGCCAGGCCACTGAGTCCCTGAACTGGTATACAGAACTTGTATGTATGTACACCTTTTTGAGGAGGGGGTCCATAGCTTTCTTCAGTTCTGAAAAGGCTCCATGATTTAAAAAATAATAAGCACTACTGCCCTGAGCTTTCCATGAGGACCAGTGACTGAGGGCTTTGGGGCACTCAACACACATGCTTCTCATTCTGCACTTGGATTTGGCCAGATACTTTAGTAACAATCATACATCAACAACTATGATTTGTTGAGGACCTACTAGGTGCCAGCTCTGCTGAGTGCTGTCATTGATTGGCTGGGGCAGGGGTGGGGGAAGGGTACTGGCATTCCTTTTTAACATCTATTAATTAATTAATTTATTTAGGCCACACCACTCTGTGTGTGGGATCTTTTTTTTTTTTCATGTAATGCACTTTTTTTTTTTACATCTTTATTAGAGTATAATTGCCTTACAATGGTGTGTTAGTTTCTGCTTTATAACAAAGTGAATCAGTTATACATATACATATGTTCCCATATCTCTTCCCTCTTGCGTCTCCCTCCCTCACACCCTCCCTATCCCACCCCTCCAGGCGGTCACTAATCACCGAGCTGCGGGATCTTAGTTCCCCGATCAGGAAACCAGGGATCAAACCTGTGCCCTCTGCAGTGGAAGCTTGAAGTCTTAACCACTGGACCGCCAGGGAAGTCCCAGCATTCCTTTTAGAGCCCTCAGTCTTACCTGGTAGTAATAAGAACAGAGAGCCCCATACCTGCTGAGCATAGAATGTGTCTAGGAATGTTTCTGGCCCCTTGACTGGAATAACCCCATCCAAGCAGGGCAGGGAGAAAAAGAAAGGTTGATGTGAGAGCCAGCAAGCTGGGCGTCTGGCTCCTTTTCTGCCATCAACTCCAAATGGCTTTAGGCAGAATCCTCTTGTTACTCTAATAGGCCTATCTCTAAAATAAAAATACCTAGCTCCCACTCCCCCTCTTAGTAAACCAACAAAACAAAACACAAAACAAACTTTAAAAATACGTGGGTATTACTTAAGATTGTGAAACTAATGAGCTCCCAGTCATCTAATGCAGCTCAATTCATTTCACTGACATCTTGGAATACTTGTTTCCAGACAGGCTGTGGGGATAAAATAATGAAGGCACAACCCCTGGCCTCCAGGGGATTAAAATCTAGTATATATAGGGCTTCCCTGGTGGCGCAGTGGTTGAGAGTCCGCCTGCCGATGCAGGGGACACGGGTTCGTGCCCCAGTCCGGGTCTCATTCTGCACTTGGATTTGGCCAGATACTTTAGTAACAATCATACATCAACAACTATGATTTGTTGAGGACCTACTAGGTGCCAGCTCTGCTGAGTGCTGTCATTGATTGGCTGGGGCAGGGGTGGGGGAAGGGTACTGGCATTCCTTTTTAACATCTATTAATTAATTAATTTATTTAGGCCACACCACTCTGTGTGTGGGATCTTTTTTTTTTTTCATGTAATGCACTTTTTTTTTTTACATCTTTATTAGAGTATAATTGCCTTACAATGGTGTGTTAGTTTCTGCTTTATAACAAAGTGAATCAGTTATACATATACATATGTTCCCATATCTCTTCCCTCTTGCGTCTCCCTCCCTCACACCCTCCCTATCCCACCCCTCCAGGCGGTCACTAATCACCGAGCTGCGGGATCTTAGTTCCCCGATCAGGAAACCAGGGATCAAACCTGTGCCCTCTGCAGTGGAAGCTTGAAGTCTTAACCACTGGACCGCCAGGGAAGTCCCAGCATTCCTTTTAGAGCCCTCAGTCTTACCTGGTAGTAATAAGAACAGAGAGCCCCATACCTGCTGAGCATAGAATGTGTCTAGGAATGTTTCTGGCCCCTTGACTGGAATAACCCCATCCAAGCAGGGCAGGGAGAAAAAGAAAGGTTGATGTGAGAGCCAGCAAGCTGGGCGTCTGGCTCCTTTTCTGCCATCAACTCCAAATGGCTTTAGGCAGAATCCTCTTGTTACTCTAATAGGCCTATCTCTAAAATAAAAATACCTAGCTCCCACTCCCCCTCTTAGTAAACCAACAAAACAAAACACAAAACAAACTTTAAAAATACGTGGGTATTACTTAAGATTGTGAAACTAATGAGCTCCCAGTCATCTAATGCAGCTCAATTCATTTCACTGACATCTTGGAATACTTGTTTCCAGACAGGCTGTGGGGATAAAATAATGAAGGCACAACCCCTGGCCTCCAGGGGATTAAAATCTAGTATATATAGGGCTTCCCTGGTGGCGCAGTGGTTGAGAGTCCGCCTGCCGATGCAGGGGACACGGGTTCGTGCCCCAGTCCGGGAACATCCCACATGCCGCGGAGCGGCTGGGTCCGTGAGCCATGGCCGCTGAGCCTGCGCGTCCGGAGCCTGTGTTCCGCAACGGGAGAGGCCACAGCAGTGAGAGGCCCGCATACCACCAAAAAATAAAAAATCTAGTATGTATAGCAAAGCAAGTATATAAAATAGCTGTAGCACAGGTAGAATAGAGTAAACGTTATATGAAAGCTATCAGTTTCTTGCTGTCGGGGTGAGGGTGGGTCAGAAGAGGGAAAAATATCTCCCTTGGGGAATGAAATCAGGGAAGGCATTGGTAGGAGGTGGCATTTGAAGACTTGAAAGGATTTCATCAGGCAGAGGACGTTTTTGAAGGTTGCGTAAGAGTGCTGCGTAAGGGCATGAAGGCTGCGTAAGGGCATGAGAAATCTGGGGCGTAGTTAGGCCATCAGGAACAGCCAAGAATGCCTGGACCGTGTGGGCCTGGTAAGCCTGCTGTGGAAGGCGGACTGCTAGGCTAGAGCAAGGGCGTGATGAATTTACATATTACCCCTAGAGAGTCTGATTTTTTTTTTTTGTTGGCCGCACTGCGAGGCTTGTGGGATCTTAATTCCCCCACCAGGGATTGAACCCCAGGCCCAGGGCAGTGAAAGTGCTGAGTCCTAACCACTGGAGCACCAGGGAATTCCCTAGAGAGTCTGATTTAAAGGACTCTATTGAAGATTGCCCTTTGGAATTTTAAAAATCCCCTTGGGTGATTCTAGTTTTGCAGCCAAGGTTGAGAACCCCTGAGCTAAGTGGTCTTCAAGGTCTCCTCCAGCCTCTGAGAGAATTGTGCCCTTTTTGAGAAAAGGGACTCTGAAAATGTGGGTAGCTGGTTGTGATTGCTAAAAAGCTGATTTAAAGTCCTTTGCCCTCAGGCAATGGGTTCCTGAATAACCCTGGAGGGTTGTTCTAAGAGTGAGCGTCCAAAGCCCAGATACATCCATAATGTCAGTGAGTTAAGTGGGCCTGGTAGGGACTGGCAATCTAGTAATCCTGCCCCATCCAAAGGGGGCAGCCTCTGCTTAGCTCCAGCTGAGTACTGCTAAGTAGGAACGTGGACCTGGGGTTGCCAAGGCTTGTGACTTTTCAAGAGAAGCCAGGAATCTGGCAAAAGATCCTCATTTTATTATGTTAGTAAAAAATACAAAATTTTGATAAAACACTATGCAAGCCAAGCAAAACATAACAGCAAGCCAGATTCAGTCAGCAGGTCTTTGGGTTGATGCCTCTGACTTAGAGTTTTTATTATTAAAAAGAACTGGCTTTCTTTTCTATTAAGTGATTGCTACCTGAAAAATGATCTTTAGAGAGATAACACTTGTGTTGACTTCATGCGCTTTACTTTTTTTTTTTTAACTATAATATCTGGCTGAGGAGACATTAAAATCTCCCATGTGCATTTATCAACTAATGGTCAATATTATTTTAACTTCGTCCCATATTATTTTCAAGCAACCCTCAGATATCATATTATCTTATCCATAAATATTTAAACATAACCATAATATGGTTATCACCCCTTAAAACAAGCATTTCTTAAAAATATCCAGTGTTCAATTTCCAATCTCAAAATGTCATAATTTTTTTAAAAATTCAGTTTGTTTGAATCAGAATACAAATAAAGTCCACACATTACAGTTGATTGACGTGCTCATGTTCGCTTTTGATACATTTTTGAACATTGATCCTGCTG
>NW_006772957.1:504354-516687 GCF_000442215.2 Lipotes vexillifer | reverse complement strand
CCTGCTGAATTGGCTATTATTAATGTGTTTGTATGTAACCTTCCACTGAAGGATTTGTAAAAACGTAATGAAGGTTTACAAGGCCAAGCAAGCTCTGTGATTATGTTAGAAGTAAGTTTGATATAGTAAGTCTTATAAACAGCTAAATTCTGTCAAAGAAAAATCCATTTTTAATGCATGATTGAATATTGATAATTAATAGGAACTATGAGGAAGTCATATGCAAAGATTAATTACCAACTGAGCTCTGAGAACATTTTTCTTCCTTTGTAATCTTACCTCCTGAGAGAAATAGTCTATATTGGTCCTAGAGTGAATTGACAGATATGTCCAGAAAGAAAAGCCACAGACTTTAATCTTTATTGGTCATGCTTAATTGGATGTACTATTATTTTTTATTTGCAGAGACAATAGTTTTCAGTTAATTCTTTCTGCAATGCTGGAATGGGAAGGTGGGATCCTGAGGCCTTTCTCGGTGTACTGGATGTAGGGGGCTAGGGGTACTGGGGTTCCGATTATTTCTCCTTATTAGAAATGTTTGAAATCAACTCCTTCCGATGGAAAATCTGATTGTCTGAATCAAGGCCATCCTCTACAGGCCAACTCTCTTCATTGCTGACACTAAACTCTGACAAAAAGCGATGCCCTGAGCTTCTTGCTTCAGAAAGTAACTTGAGTGAAACTGACCCCTGAAATCCAAGTTCATTAAAATGAGGAAAAATACTGCGAGTCCATCAAATAAAGAGCCAGACAGGCTGTTTGTCCCTACTGGCACACACCGCATTTGCATATCCACCTAGGCTTCTGTTAAGAGGCATCCGCAAGCTAGTCTGTGACTGGCAGCAGCTCAGATTCAGTTTGCAAAGGTGGCTGGTGGCCGGTGGCTAATTACATGTTTGATGAACTTGTTGTTAAGACAATGCTGCATGTGTCCTCCCCTGGCTGCAAATTGCCAGGTTACTGGAGAGTTTCCTGTATGGATACTAATTATGCCTAATTTGGTCCTGAGATTTCCTCATTTGTCTTTCTGTCACAAAGTTTGTGATTACAAATCGCTCATGTTGATTGGGAGTGAGGCTAAATTTCTGAATAAAGCCATTCATGAAACCAGCAGTGTTCAGTCGTCTTTCTAATACATAGAACATCCATGGTTATTTGCATCCCTGAGAAAAGTTTGCTTTCTGTAGGTGTTTGTTTTCACAATGAATTAATTACCTGTAAAACATAAACAAAGCTTCCAAATGTGACACTGTGTGGAAAGGACAGCCATGTGCTACCTGGGAAGGGACAGCCGTTATGTTCCTGAGGGGGTGTGCGTTTAACCCCCATAGGCGGGGGTGGGGGGGAATTGCTCCCCAAGGCAAGTGGGGACAGATGCCATCCTATGGTTCTCTCCATGTCACGCCTGCCTGGGAGGCCCTGGAGAAGAGAAAGGGCTTATCTTGAATACCGGAAGTAGCAGGCAGCCGCTTGATGGCAGCTTCACTAACCAGGGGTTCTTGGGAGCCAAGAGCCCCACTGCCGGCCGGGTTTCTGTCTGTGGGTAGTGGGGACACAGGTGAGAGCTAAGGCCTTCAGGATGGGATTGGGGGCCCTCTTGCCCCTCTTCACATTTGCCTAACGATTGCACAGGCTCCGGATGCGCAGGCTCAGCGGCCATGGCTCACGGGCCCAGCCGCTCCGCGGCACGTGGGATCTTCCCGGGCCGGGGCACGCACTCGCGTGCCCTGCCTCGGCAGGCGGACTCTCAACCACCGCGCCACCAGGGAAGCCCTGCCTAACGATTTTTTCAAGGAGCCTGATTAAGACACCGACTCTCAAATATTTTTCTGAGACATCTCTGATACTTCCGCTCCCAAGAAAAAAGCCTCGGGAGAATCCCTGGTTCCAAGCCTGAGACTAAGGATGGCGCGTGGTTAAGAAGGTGAGGGAGGGAGGTGAGGAAGCATAGAGAGGGCAGAGGTGAGGATGATGTGGATATGGTGAGGCCCTGGGGACAGGGGACAGAGGCAGGAACTGAGGGGAGAGGGTCCCTCCAGAGCTGACCTGGCTGCAGGGAGTGCGACTGAGCAGTATTGGGCTGGTACTGCAAGGCATAACGCACCCAGGGAGAAAGTGGTCTGTGGAGGCCTGCTCCAGTCCAGGTCCAGCGGCCAGGTCTGTCTCCTTATCCTTGGTCTCTGAGCTGGGCCTCACATTTGCCATCTTTATCCATCTTTAATGAACTACAAGTATTTGGAAACTGAACCATGACTGGAGATCTACTTTTGAGAAGAGGCTTGTGCACTTCCTGTCAACTAAATCCCTAGATGTCTTGTGACATATTTTGAGTCAGTAAAGTACTAACTGTTAACTTGTTCTGATCTGATTTTATTTGCATTTATCACCCAGAATATGGAGGCTACCTTTACTGCTGAGTCCCCAAAGCCTTCTGTGTGACCACAAAAATCAGAAATCAGAGGGGTCTAAGGTTTCCCCACATTAGCATAACTGGAAAAAGACCGTTCATTTGTTCTATACAGGCGGTCTCTTTTCTAATAGGTGGTCATAGATTGATACGGAGCAACTGGAAACATCCATGTTAACCCCAGAAATGAGAAAACCAATCCTGTTAAAAACTGATAACCCAGATAAGGTCAACATCCCTGGCCACCAAGATTAGCCAAGTGGCCACTCACAAGGTCATGGGAAAAAGCTCAGACAGCCTTGTTTTCCCTTGAGAATGGCAAGGGCCAAGTGAACTTAATGTCTGTAATTGTGTCCCTCTCAGGTCCTTAGCTGACTCCACTAGAGTGAAACAGTCTGGGGGCAAACATCACAGCCTTCCTTCTGGCATCAATTCCTTTTATTTTTTTCTGTGCCCAGAATTTCCCTGGGCACTAGTGAGAATCTTGCAAGTAGAGAGAAACACCTTTTGAACAGTATAGGCTGTACAAAAAAAGGACAAGGGAGGATGAGGAATGTTTGAAGTGCTTAAATCCCACACATAATTACTAAGAAGTTAGCATTTTTGCTGGGAAAATTAAAGAAATTAGACTCAAATATACTTTTTTTCAATGCAGAAGTGTAAACTTTGTACTTTACCATTTGATCAAAGGAAAGCCCACTGACAAAATGAGAGCTCTTAAAAATGCAGTGTGGGAGCTCCCCTGGTGGTGCAGTGGTTGAGAGTCCGCCTGCCAATGCAGGGGACACGGGTTCGTGGCCCGGTCCGGGAAGATCCCACATGTCGCGGAGCGGCTGGGCCCGTGAGCCATGGCCGCTGAGCCTGTGCTCTGCAACGGGAGAGGCCACAACAAAAATGCAGTGTGGGTTACTTTCATTAAAATGAAATTTATTGATAATCTAGTGTGAGATTTAATAAAGTCTTTTAAGTTAAATTTAAATTGATCTCACTGTTTATTTATTCATTCATCAAATATTACCAAATGTCTAATTTGTGCCAAGTTCTCATTTAGAAAATGTTATATGGTTCTTTTCTGAGAAACCTTGTTAATCATGTTGTTTTACATTATTAAACTTTTTTAGAATGCAGTTCTTACCGTGAAAGTTCATTCTCTGACACTTAAAACTTTTTTCCTTCATAGGAAGCCATGATGCTAGAGAGAACCCACGTGCCGGAAGCTAGTTGCCATCACTAAGATCAGTGTTGGAACTCTCTGCCTTGACTCTCTTATGACCAAAGTGGAGGGCATGTAGGGAGAAGACTTTTCTTGTGTCCCTATTATAGGCCAGATGCTTTACAAAAATAATCCCATTCAATTTTAATTCTCACAACCCACAGATAAGTAAGATTTCCATTTATTTTTAATTTTTTATTTATTTTCGGCTACGTTGGGTCTTCATTGCTGCATGCGGGCTTTCTTTAGTTGCAGCGAGCCGGGGCTACTCTTCATTGTGGTGCATGGGCTTCTCATTGCAGTGGCTTCTCATGTTGTGGAGCGCGGGCTCTAGGCACACGGGCTTCGGTAGTTGCAGCACACGGGCTCAGTAGTTGCGGCGCGTGGGCCCTAGGGCGCAGGCTCAGTAGTTGTGGCATATGGGCTTAGTTGCTCCATGGCATGTGGGATCTTCCCAGACCAGGGATCGAACCCGTGTCGCCTGCATTGGCAGGCGGATTCTAAACCACTGTGCCACCAGGGAAGTCCCAAGATTTCCATATTCTAGTTCAAAAAACTGAGGCTAGGAGGGATGATGAAACTTGTATGAAGTCAATTAACTAGGAGGTACTGGCATTGCTGACCCTCACTGCCTTTCAGCACATCATCCATTTAATCAATACAGAACTTCCTTGAGCACCTACTATGTGCTAGGCACAGCTCCTGGCACTAAGGATACAGTGGTGACAAAACAAAGTCTCTTCCTCATGGAGTCTGTAACCTGATGGTTGAGAAGGCAGTAAACAGACACGTGATGTGATGTTGGGCGGTGGCGAGGAGATGAAGAAACATGAAGCAGGGGGTGGCTCTTGAGCACCTATCCATTCAGCGTCAGGCGTGTCTCCAGCAGAGTGCATTGTGTTGCCAGTCTCTTTTCCTGGACGAGAAGAGAACATGGGGGTGGTGCGTGTGGGCACACGAATGGGCACCTGCACTGCATGGAACGCTGGTAGTGAGGGCAGTGAAACAGAGAGAGAGGAGGAACAAGGAGACCGAGCAAAACTTCCAAAGAAGGCTTGTTCCTTGGGCATCGGCCTATTTGTCTGTTTATGTTCTCTTTCAACACTCCCAGCACACCCAGTCTTCCTCACCTGCACTGTGACCCTTGCTACATCCTCTTCTTCCTGGGCGATTCTGCTCTGAAGATGGTAGATATCACCCCCGTCCCTTCCAGCCCCTTAGATGTCACCATTTCCTTGTGACCTTGCCTTGTCTCATTTATAATACACATCCTGTGGTTCAATCCTCCAGGGTCCATTAAGTGACCAGATGGTTAATTTTTTCTATACAAAGTTAGCTGGTTATGCATTTGTATTACATTTTGATAGGCTACAAATTTGCCTAAGGTTGAAGTGTCCCAGGACTTTTTCTTGCTTTTACATTCACCTCTTTGGTGATCTCATCCGGTTTTAAGGCTTTTAAATGCATGTATAAATAGATAACTCAAATTTATATTCCATGTAGATCACCCTCTCTGCCTATCTGACTTTTCCACTGGGAAGTCTAATAAACATCTTAAGATGACAACTGTAATGCCCAAATCCTGGTATCCATCTGCAGCCTCCTCCATCTAAGTAAATGGCAACTTCATTTTCCCAGCTGCTCAGGACAACAAATTTGGGGTCATCTTTTACTGTTCCTTTATTCTAACACCCTGAAAGCATTGGTTCCCCTCCAAATAAATCCAGAATCTTTTCCCACCATTTCCTCTGCTACCACTCTGGTCTAAGCCATCATCATGTCTTGCTTTGGCTATTCCAACAGCCTTCTCCTCTTTCTTCCCTTGGTCTACTCTTAACTCAGCAGCCTGAGTGATCTTGTTAAAAAAGCAACTCAGGGGCTTCCCTGGTGGCGCAGTGGTTGGGGGTCCGCCTGCCGATGCAGGGGACGCGGGTTCGTGCCCCGGTCCGGGAGGATCCCACGTGCCGCGGGGCGGCTGGGCCCGTGGGCCATGGCCGCTGGGCCTGTGCGTCCGGAGCCTGTGCTCCGCGGCAGGAGAGGCCACAGCAGTGAGAGGCCCGCGTACCGCAAAAAAAAAAAAAAGCAACTCAGATCAGCTGGTTCCTTGGATTACACCCTCCACTGGCTTCTTCCTCACCCTGAGAAGTCAAGCTGGAAGCTGCTCTCTTCACCGCTGCTTTCTGGAAAAAAGCAAAAACAAAAGAACAAGCCTTGCCTGTTCTCGGCAACACCGTTTTGTTCTCCCTCTCGCTCTCTTGTGAGAGCGCCAAGGCTGCTAATGTTTTCAGGGCCACACCCTGGTTCCAGTTATCCTCACATGCTAATCAGCTGGTTATTTTAAAGTTGGTCAAGGTTAGATTTGCTAAGAAATGTCTACCCCAGATCCGGGAACTCCCCCTCCCAGCCCTGGAAGATAAGACCTTCTAGTGGCTTTATCTAAGGAGAGATTGTCCCCTTTGTCCCCACCCAGATAGGAATCAGCACACTGTCATCATGCGGCAGCTCAGAACCCACACCTATAGGAAACACCTGTTTGTTTCAAGCTTAACCTAGCAGCTTTCTTGTACTTGGGCCTTCAACTACTTTTTCCTCTTTTTTCTTCCCTTTAAGAAAACTAGGTCTGTTTTAATTTTATGGGCTTGACAGAACTAGGACAATAGGACAATGTTTGCTCGGATCAAATTTTTTTGTGCGAATTTTTTTGGCAGAATCAGTGTTTGCAAGAAGCAGATAAAACTTGACTGTTGAAGAACCTTGCTGTAGCAAGCAGCTGCCTGCCAGCAAATCTCCAGTTAACAACAGAGCTGGAGTCATTGTTAGCCAGGTGGGAGAGATGGTGGAGAAGAGAAAGCCCCAGAGCTTCCTTGTTAGCCTCTAAATGAATTGGTTGTTTAGCAATTACTGTTAGACAGCAGATCTGAGTACATGAGCTTTCTAAAGATAACATCTCAACTCGGTTTGCCCTCCTTACACAACACGGGTGCATATGCATCAAGGAAGCCCCACAGCCCCGAGATATTTTATTCACCTCACACTCGGAGGAGTTCACTGACTGGAATTCAATAGAAGCTGTTCTCTGTGTGAAAGTAATTTCAGAAAGTAATCTAGTTTATGGAAATGAAAGGCATCAAAACACAAAAAAACACTGTTTCTCTATGAGTACTTTGCCTCAAATATTTGACATGGAAATTTGTATAATCCCTCTGGGGGCACGTGGGTTTCGCCAGTGTTAACATCTTTTGAAATGAATTTCACAAATGTTTATTTGCTGTGCCAGGCTGATAAATAATTTAGAATATCGAAGCATCTTACCAGAATCAAACTGAATGATATGTATCTCAGATGATTGTGGAGGTTAAAGGGTGTGAATTTTAATTGGGTATTGGGGGTGACGTCACTTTCAAATACCGCCCCGGGGAGCAAAGGTGTCACTTAGCTGCTCTGGGTCCCCAAATCTCCTTGCTATATAATGCACCTCAGAATTGACAACGGATGGTCCATTGCCACATTCTGCTTTTATTTCTCACACAGGGAACAAGTCTTATGGCACCTGCCTGGAGGGAGAGGGAAGGGAAGGTACTGAAGCAATGGGCAAGCTCAGGTCTGATGTGGGCATCTAGTGGAACAGGGAGAGCTGCGTCTTGCCAGTCCTGAAGAAAAGAGCAGGTGCAAGATGAGCAGAAGACAGGCCTTAGGTTAGAACAGAATCAAGGAGGAGAGAGAGAGAGGGAAGCTTATGTTGTCCATCATCTGAACCTGAGTGTCCACGGAAACCCCCTTTTCTTCCTTTGGGGGAGCAGTGGCTTGTCATCTTAGAGAACCCCCATGGTTCTGTGAGAACCCTTTCCCCTCATGCAGGAGGACCCTCATAATGAGGGTCCTTCCCTGGAACCGTGGTCCCCAGTCCAGTTTAGCTTTGTACAATCTTCATGGCACATCCAGTGGTTTAACACTGCTGCTTTACAGAAGGTGAGCTGCTTGGCTGCGTCTGCATGGTGGGTGAAGAGCAGAGTTTGTTGCAGACCAAGGTTGCTGCTCTTTGGCCCAGCATCCTCCCTGCCCCAAATCACCTTTCTCAGGCTAGATGGTCTCTAAATGCTGATGGCTGTCCCCAGGCCAGAGGGGGTGGTCTGCTAGAGCAGGGAGCCATGAGCCTTATATAAGACCTAAAGCAGGGGGTACGCAGACCCTGAAGAGTGGTGGAAAGCATAAACGGGAGAGTGGGCTTCTGGCTTTACAACACCTCCACCCCATGGCCTCTTTTCCGAGTGTGTCCTGACTTCCAGCCTACTGCTGGTGAGATACCTCCATCTGGAGGCCTTATGAGCACCTCAAACTCTATAGCTTCCACCCAAGCCTGTTCTTCTTCCTGAATTTCCAACTCTTTATGATACCAGTCATCAAATCTAGAACCTCAGCAAGGTCACTGACTCCGGTCTCCCGCTTTGCTCCACCTTCATTCAATCACTTGCTGAGTTCTATTGACTCTGCCCCATGTAGAGTCTTCTATCTACTAGTATTATTCAACAGGGCGTGGTGGGTAGAATACTTGTTCATTTTGTGGGGCTGTCCTATGCATTGCAGATCATTTAGCATTCTTGATCCCTGCACACCAAATGCCAGTAATGCCCTCCAGCCACTGTGACAGTCAGAAACAGATCTAGACTTTCCCAAATATCCCCCAGGCTCAATGTCATCCCAGTTGAGAAACACAGGAAGTGTCACTACCCTGGATTCTAGCAATTTACTTTCATCAGAGATGTTGGATTTTGCATGCTCTAATGGACCTTCTCACTCCTAATCTCTCCTTTCTCCAATCCATTTTTCACAAAGCTGTTAAGTAATGTTGCTAAAGCACACCTCTGATTAAATTACTCGTTGTTCAAAACACTGAGTAGCTCTCTACTGCCTCTGTAATAAAATCTAAGTCCTTAGCCTTGAATTCAAGACTGTATAAATTGGCCTTCACATTCCTTACTCTCTACTGTTTCCTTTTCAATTGAGTAATGCTGCATCATAAACTACTCAAATCTGAGTAATCTTCAACCAATTTTATTTTTATTATAAACCCTTGGGTCAGGAATTTGGGCAGGGTTCCGCTGGGCAATTCTTTTGTTCCATGTGGTGTCAACGGGGGTGCTTGGTGGTATCAGCTGGGAGCTGGTCTGGTCAGGAGGATCGAAGATGGCTTCTCTTTGCATGTCCTGTCATCTCAGTGTAGACAGTGGGCAGGCTAGGCTCAACTGGTTTCCTCTCCTCTATGTGGTCTCCACTCCCCAGAGAGCCATTTTCCATAATGGCTCAGGGCACGAGAGGAAGGCAGCAGAGACTTCCAGTCCTCCTAAAGGCTGTTCCCAGGGCTGGTGGAGCAGTCATAGAGCCTGCTCAGACTCACAGGGGTGTGTGTGTGTGTGAGAGACACAGACCCAGCTCCTGATGGGAGGTGTGTGTGTGTGTGTGTGTGTGTGTGTGTGTGTGTGTGTGTGTGTGTGAGACACAGACCCAGCTCCTGATGGGAGGTGTCTTAAGTATTTGCAGTTGACTCGAATCCTCCACGACAGGGTAGATTAACTGTATGGGTGATATTATAGCACAGATGTCAAGCTGCAGCTTCCACCTTTACAATTCTACAAGTTTCTTTCAGACCCTGTTGTCAGCATAGCCTTGAAGTAGAAAAAAACCTTCACTTCTCCCCTTATTTTACCTCTGCCCTTTATCTAGTCTCCCTTAATTGACGTACTCTCATCTTCTGCTTTGGCAAAGCTTGAATCAATGAGACATCATGGCCAGACCCAGGACACCACTGGACAATGGAGTCTAGAGCAGCTCTGTCTAATAGAAATATAATGCAAGCCACATGAGTTACTTTAAGTTTTCTAGTAGCTACATTAAAAAGTAAAAAAGAAACAAGTGAAATTAATATATTTTACTTGATGCAATATATGAAGAAATTATTTCAACATAAACAGGCACGTCTAACTTTCTTGTGCTTTGCAGATATTGTATTATTTACAAATTGAAGGTTTGTGGCAACCCGGCGTTGAGAAAGTCTATTGGTGCCATTTTTCCAACACCACTGGCTCACTTCGTGTCTCTGTGTCCCATTTGGTAATTCTCACAGTATTTCAAACTTTTAAATTATATTTATTATGGTAATCTGTGTTCAGTGATCTTTGATGTTACTACTAAGACTCACTGAAGGCTCAGGTGATGGTTAGCATTTTTTAGCAGTAAACTATTTTTAATTAAGTTATGTACATTGTTTTTAAAGATATAATGCAATTGCACACTTCATAGACTACACTACACTATAAACATAATTTTTATATACCCTGGGAAACCCAACAAATTCATGTGATTTGCTTTATAGCCATATTTGCTTTATTGCATGGTCTGGAACCAAACTCCAAGGTATGCCTGTAATCAATCAATAAAATTATTGAGATATTTTAACATTCTTTTTTTATATGGAATCTTCAAAACCTAGTGTGTATTTTACACATACAGCCTGTTTCAATTCAATCCACCTCTCGAGGGCTAGTGGCTAGCAGCTACTGTATTGGACAGTGCAGGTCTAAAGCCCTGTCACTAGTATTTGCCCCACCCTGTCCCCCAAAAGAAAAAATGCTCTTAAAGTGGACTTATGCTAGAATAAACACTGAGGCATCCTTGAAGGAGGCAAGCCACCCAAGGAGAATCCCCCCTTGTTGCTTAGGTGGGAGTGGGATAGATTGAAGCCTATTGGTGCGTTTTTCTATAAGCTGCCGCCACCTTCTTCCTCAGTGGCTGTCTTTCCAAGTTGGACCCTCAGTCTCTCTGTCTTAGCTAAGGAGCTAAGATATTCATTTCAATTTAAACAAGAGTCTGCTTTACCAAAGGATTCTCTTCAGAATTGCTTAAGCCTGAGCATTTCTCTTGTGTATTTCAAATACATCCATTTATTTTTAAAAGATTTAATCACATTTCACCAACATCTGTTGAATGAAATAAATTGTCCCTACCTGTGAAGCCTTCCTAAAAGTTGAATTGGGGCTGAACATGAGCACAAGAGGAAATACTCATAGAGTGTTAGGACTGTAAGAAAACTTGGAGCTCACAGAATCTAGTCCAGGGATGGCAAATGCAGTCACCTGGGTCACCACTTTTCTTGGCAGCCGTGCAGGATGGCCTGCCCTCGTGACAGTCCCATGTAGCCCCAGGCATCTAAACCTCCCTGAAGGCAGCTGCTACCAAAAGATCGCCAGTAGTGTTGAGATAAAATCTGTTATCTCTGTTCTGACAATTTGTAGGGAAGCTGTGGGATTATCTGTTGGGCTTCCACCAGTATTCTGAAATTCACCTGGGCCCTCCACCCAGGGTTGATTGATCTAGTGTGGGCACCTGACCTAAGGTGAGCCAGAGCGGCCCTAACCAAGATTCCGCATTTAGACCAAGAGCACATCCTGGTGGCTGAAACTATGAGAAGGAAAACTTACGAGCTGTCTTGGTTCCGCTTTATCATCAGGGTAGGATGGAGCCGTTACTCTGAGGAGAGCAGAGATGAGAGAACAGAGCCCTAGAGGTGTCCCTTGGGCCCCTTAGTTGTTCAGCTCTCCCTTGGTCCCACGATACCACAGTAAACATCCACTAAATTATCTTTACCTTTAGAATGAGTATGACTTGGCTTCTCTCATTTGTAAATCTAGACTCATAACTAGTATAGAGGGCTGGCTTCATGAATGTGAGACCTGGGCATTTGCACAGGTCCCCATGCTTAGGAAGGCACTGATCTTGGTTTTAGGCTCTTTCTTGGTTTTAAGCTCTTTAGAATTTCATCTTGAAATTCTTAATTTTTGAATAAGGGGCCCTGCATTTTCATCTTGTATTGGGCCCCCCAAATTACGTAGCTGATCCTGCAAATATACCTTAATTTCACAGGAGGTAGTAATTGAGACTGAGATGAAGTCAGTGATTCATTTAAAGTTGCAGAGCTGGTTACAGAATCCATTTTCAGTCCATTGGAGTCCAGATTGGGAGTGAGAAACTGATACAAACCGGTGACGCAGACATGCCCTAATTCCAAATCTTAAGGGCCATTGTTTTGCTGCTCAATTTTCCTATAAATAAGAAGGAGAAAGCGTAGGTAGAAAACGGTTGGCTGGTGTCACAGAGCAGTCGTTCTGAGAGAAGGAAGCAATTGCCGTGTTGCCAAAGCCAGCCTCATTTCCCAAAGACCCAATTTCCCCAGCTGCTTTGTTGACATAGCAACAGTGAATTCTGAAAGAGCTGTTATAATATTAATATGTATTTCATGGTGGGCTTGCCCTGTGTTCTTCTCTAACCTTGTGATCCAGGTCTGAAAAGAAGTGCCTTTGGCAGCTGGCCACTGAAAACAAGAAACCCAAAGCCCAGTTCTCCCAGTGGGATGAGAAGTATGGAGCAGGTGCCTCCATCAGCACATTTAGATAAGTGGTGGAAAGGTGGGGTACCCCAGTCCCCCAGGCTTCTCAACTTTCCCCAGAGTGAAGAGGCTGACTATGTAGATATATTAAGTGAAAGCTGCACCTTGGGATACATTTCCATCCTCCTACTACTCAGGGTGTTAAATGTAGCACCTGTGAGCCATTGTGTAGAAAATCAATTATACCTTGAGCCCAGTGATAAGAATTCATCCCCCCCCCCACCCCGTGAGCTCAGTTTTCAAATGGCTTCAAAAGGCCTCCCACCTCTTTCC
>NW_006772957.1:503424-504246 GCF_000442215.2 Lipotes vexillifer | reverse complement strand
TTTTTCCAATGCAAATGAGCAACACTGGAAATTTGCATGCCAAATTCCAACAAGGGTTTCAAGTGAGTAAATGGTCATATTTATTAGTAATAGCAGTAGTAGATGAGTAAGAGGTATTTAATAAATGTATGTTGAATGTGTAGCATTTCTATAGCACTTAACAGTTTTCAAAGCTTTTGTTTTTACCCCATGTACATCATCTATTTGATTCTTAAACAAGCAAACAAACAAACCCAAAAGCCCTGTGATGAGGACAGAGGAGAATTATTATCCTCATTTTACTGATGAAGAAAATAAGGCTCAAGAAAGATTTTATCTTGCCCAATGGCACACAGCTAAGTCATAAGTGCAGAGTTATGATTAGAACTTGAGTTTGACTCCCAGCTAGCTAGCACTGCCTTACTGCTGTGCCACATTGCCTCATGGTATTTCAGAAGGGACAGTGGGGACAAGACAGAAGTTGTATTAAGTGATTGCAGGAAAGTTCAATCAATAATAGCTAAAATGTATTACTAGGCTTACCAGGTGTCTGTCGTGGATATTAAGTCATTTAATAATTTTAAACGTTTTAGTTTGGGGAAGCTGTAGATGCACACGCAATTGTGGGAAATAAGAAGAGGGTCTGGGCTTCCCTGGTGGTGCAGTGGTTGGGGGGGTCCGCCTGCCGATGCAGGGGACGCGGGTTCGTGCCCTGGTCCGCGAAGATCCCACATGCCGCGGAGCGGCTGGGCCCGTGAGCCATGGCCGCTGAGCCTGCGCGTCCGGAGCCTGTGCTCCGCAACGGGAGAGGCCACAGCAGTGAGAGGCCCGCGTGCCGCAAAA
>NW_006772957.1:475222-503046 GCF_000442215.2 Lipotes vexillifer | reverse complement strand
AAAAAAAAAAAAAAAAAAAAAAAAGAAGACAGTCTTTTCCAGTGGTGATGTCTTGCAGAACTAGAGAACAATGTCAGAACCAGGATATTGACATGGACACAGTTGAGATATACAATATTTCCATCACCCCAGGATCCCTCATGTTGTCCTTTTATTCACACCTACTTCAGTCTCACCCCCATCCCTCCTTAACACTTGACAGCCACTAATCTGATTTCCATTTCTATAAATTTGTTATTTCAAGATTATTACATAATGGAATTATACAGCATGTACTCTTTTGTGGTTTTTATTCCTCCACTCAGCATAGTTGTCCAGAGATTCATCTGGGTTGTCTCATGCACCAGAAGTTCATTCCTCTTTATTGCTGAGTTGTATTCCATGGTATGATGCTCCAAGTTTGTTTAACCATTCATTCACCTCTTGAAGGACAATCTGGGTTGTTTCCAGTTTGGGGCTATATGAAGAAAGTTATTATGAACATTTGTGTATAAGTTTGTGTGTCTTCATTTCTCTGGGGAAAATACCCAGGGTTGCAATTACTGGGTTGTATGATAGTTACGTGTTTAGTTTCTTAGGCAATTGCCAAGCTGTTGGCATGAGCAATCCAGTTTTTCCACATCCTTACCAGCATTTGGTGTTGTCACTATTTTAATTTATTTTTCATATTTATTATTTATTTATTTATTTATATTTTTGACTGTGTCAGGTCTTAGTTGTGGCACATGGGATCTTCGTTGCGCCATGCGGGGTCTTTTGTTGTGGCACGGTCTCTTCGCTACAGCACGCGGGCTCCTCTCTAGTTGTGGTGTGTGGGTTTTTCTTTCTCTACTTGTGGCACACGGGCTCCAGGGCATGTGGGCTCTCTAGTTGAGGTGTGCAGGCTCAGTAGTTGTGGCGCCCAGGCTTAGTTTCCCTGTGGCATGTGGGATCTTAGTTCTCTGACCAGGGATCGAACCTGTGTCCCCTGCATTGGAAGGCGTATTCTTTACCACTGGACCACCAGGGAAGTCCCTCACTCTTTTTATTTTAGTCTTTCTGATAGGTGTGTACTGATATTTCATTGTAGGTTTTTTCTGCATTTCCCCAATGCTGTTGAACGTCTTTTCATGTGCTAATTTATTTGTATATCATCTTTGCTAAAGTATCTCTTCATGTCTTTTGCCCATTTTCTATTGGGTTGTTGTTCGTTTTCGGTTTTATTTTATTCTTTTTTACTGTTGAGGTTTGTGTTTTTGAGTTTTAGGTGTTCTAGATACTGGTCCTTTATTGGATATATGATTTGCAATATTTTCTTCCACTCTGTAGCTTGTTTTTATTTTTATTTTTTTTATTGTTGTTCGTTTTCGGTTTTATTTTATTCTTTTTTACTGTTGAGGTTTGTGTTTTTGAGTTTTAGGTGTTCTAGATACTGGTCCTTTATTGGATATATGATTTGCAATATTTTCTTCCACTCTGTAGCTTGTTTTTATTTTTATTTTTTTTATTTTTTTGCAGTATGCAGGCCTCTCACTGTTGTGGCCTCTCCCGTTGCGGAGCACAGGCTCGGAGCCTGTGCTCCGCAACGGGAGAGGCCACAATGGTGAGAAGAGGCCCGCGGGCCAAAAAAAAAAAAAAAAAAAAGAAGACAGTCTTTTCCAGTGGTGATGTCTTGCAGAACTAGAGAACAATGTCAGAACCAGGATATTGACATGGACACAGTTGAGATATACAATATTTCCATCACCCCAGGATCCCTCATGTTGTCCTTTTATTCACACCTACTTCAGTCTCACCCCCATCCCTCCTTAACACTTGACAGCCACTAATCTGATTTCCATTTCTATAAATTTGTTATTTCAAGATTATTACATAATGGAATTATACAGCATGTACTCTTTTGTGGTTTTTATTCCTCCACTCAGCATAGTTGTCCAGAGATTCATCTGGGTTGTCTCATGCACCAGAAGTTCATTCCTCTTTATTGCTGAGTTGTATTCCATGGTATGATGCTCCAAGTTTGTTTAACCATTCATTCACCTCTTGAAGGACAATCTGGGTTGTTTCCAGTTTGGGGCTATATGAAGAAAGTTATTATGAACATTTGTGTATAAGTTTGTGTGTCTTCATTTCTCTGGGGAAAATACCCAGGGTTGCAATTACTGGGTTGTATGATAGTTACGTGTTTAGTTTCTTAGGCAATTGCCAAGCTGTTGGCATGAGCAATCCAGTTTTTCCACATCCTTACCAGCATTTGGTGTTGTCACTATTTTAATTTATTTTTCATATTTATTATTTATTTATTTATTTATATTTTTGACTGTGTCAGGTCTTAGTTGTGGCACATGGGATCTTCGTTGCGCCATGCGGGGTCTTTTGTTGTGGCACGGTCTCTTCGCTACAGCACGCGGGCTCCTCTCTAGTTGTGGTGTGTGGGTTTTTCTTTCTCTACTTGTGGCACACGGGCTCCAGGGCATGTGGGCTCTCTAGTTGAGGTGTGCAGGCTCAGTAGTTGTGGCGCCCAGGCTTAGTTTCCCTGTGGCATGTGGGATCTTAGTTCTCTGACCAGGGATCGAACCTGTGTCCCCTGCATTGGAAGGCGTATTCTTTACCACTGGACCACCAGGGAAGTCCCTCACTCTTTTTATTTTAGTCTTTCTGATAGGTGTGTACTGATATTTCATTGTAGGTTTTTTCTGCATTTCCCCAATGCTGTTGAACGTCTTTTCATGTGCTAATTTATTTGTATATCATCTTTGCTAAAGTATCTCTTCATGTCTTTTGCCCATTTTCTATTGGGTTGTTGTTCGTTTTCGGTTTTATTTTATTCTTTTTTACTGTTGAGGTTTGTGTTTTTGAGTTTTAGGTGTTCTAGATACTGGTCCTTTATTGGATATATGATTTGCAATATTTTCTTCCACTCTGTAGCTTGTTTTTATTTTTATTTTTTTTATTTTTTTGCAGTATGCAGGCCTCTCACTGTTGTGGCCTCTCCCGTTGCGGAGCACAGGCTCTGGACGCGCAGGCTCAGCGGCCATGGCTCACGGGCCCAGCCGCTCCGTGGCATGTGGGATCTTCCCGGACCGGGGCACGAACCCGTGTCCCCTGCATCGGCAGGCGGACTCTCAACCACTGTGCCACCAGGGAAGCCCTGTAGCTTGTCTTTTTCCCATCATCTTAGCAGGGTCTTTTGCAGAGCAGACTTTTAAATTTTGATGAAGTCCAGTTGATTAATTTTTCCTTTTATGGATCATGCTTTTGGTGTCAAGTATAAGAACTCCTTGCCTAGTCCTAGATTTTCTCCTATGTTTGTTTCTAAAAGTTTTATAGTTTCCATTTTACATTTAAGACCATGATCCATTTTGAGTTCATTTTTATATAAGATGTGACACTGAAGTCTTTCTTCCCCCTCATTCCCTATGGACATCCAATTCCTCTAGCACCAGCAACCTTGAAAAGACTATTTTCCTGTATTGAATTTCTTTTTAACCTTTGTCAAAATTCAGTCGGGTATATTTGTGTGAGTCTGTTTCTAGGTTCTCTGTTCTGTTTTGCTTAATTTTTAACAACCCATTGCAATAGATGCTATTGCTATCTCTACTTTATAGATGAAGAAACTAAGGTACAAAGTTGGAAGCAAGGTTTCTATCATCCACTTTTCTACTGTAAGGGGCAAGCAATGAACACTTTCGAACACTTCTGCTTATAATGAGAGAAAGCTATGTTAAAGGTGGGCTCAATTACATTACAATTTATTCTATAAAGAGTCAAATCAGAAAGAAACGTCTGTGCTTCCTTTGGAGACATCCTCATCCAGCTCATCAGAGAAGCGTTAAGAAACAAAAGAACTAAACTTGGACCCAATAAAGTGACTGCCAACTGGATTTATCATTCTGTTTAGCTCAATAAACATTACTTTGTTGCCCTAATATGGTAAAGAGAACCATGATTTGTTAAATAAACTAACCAAGTGAAGAAAAAAACTATCAATAGGGAGCTCTTTACCTGTTGACAGGTAGCTGTGATGTGAGACCTGGCAGCACATCCCGATTACTTGAGAGCCTTTTTAAAAATGCAGATCCCCCCCCCCCCCCCCGCCAAAAAAATGCAGCTTCCCAAGCCACATACTACAGCTCCTCTAGCTGAATCTCCAGACTTGAGCTGCTTCTATTTATTTATTTACTTTTACCTGTTTGTGCATGGTCTTACAATTCTCTGGGGAATTTTTATGCAGCTGGTCATTGGATGGGCGAGAGGACTCAAAGAAGTTTTTAAAAAAGTGGCAGATGCTGTTAGAGAGGCGTCCAAGGCCCATTTTGAGAAATTGAGACGACATGAAGAACCGTTTTATAGTGTCCTCTGTTTGGTATTATAGGAAAAAAGAGCTTCCAAAAGCTGCCCACCAGCTTCTTACTGATATCCAGGATTGAGTGTGATTGCTAAAGATTTAATTGAGCTTTAATTTAATAGAGATAGCTCTGCAGGGTCAAAAAGCATGGTATGGGCCGCCAAAGAGTCTACTGTGGTGTGCAAATGAATCCTGACGTAAAACACACCTGTATCTCCAAATTCAAGTCGTTTAGGTAGTGGTGTGTTTAGGTAAGATTCTAACACATGAAACTGGAGTTGTCATTCTCCTCCTTTTCTCTGATAATCAAATCAATGATTGGGTAAAATCAATACGTGAGCAATCCGGAAAGAACTGCTCTCTGATCTCTGTGTCATCCTCCAAGAATCTAAAAGGCTTATGTTGGTTGTCTTCTTAATCTTCAAATTACCTGGAGTAGATTTGTAATTTACTCCCAACATCCATCCCACCTTAGATTAGCCTAATCTTATTCCACTGGTCTACTCCCACCAATTTTGCAAGCAGTTGGTCAGGACTGGGTACAGTGGTGGAGGCTTTCCGGCGCCCTCCATATCTGTGTCTACTTGCCTTCCCTAGGACGTAAGATCACACTTCTCATCCACTTGTGTCTGGATGGGACCATATGACTAGTGGGCCATGAATGAAAGTGGCAAGTATCACTCCAGGATTCAGCATTGGATTATTGCACAAGACCCTCTACCACTCTATTCCTCTGCCACAATGAGTGTGGAAGAATATTTGGGAATGCAGATGCTACAAGATTTCTGAGCCAACTCATAGAGATCTCCACCCTGGAAAGTCTCTGGACTCACAGCAGACTTTTCATGAAGAAAGAAATTAACTGCTGTGTGAGACCACTGAGGTTTGGGGATTATTTCTTACTAGAGCATAATTTAGCTTACGCTATGATCCTATTCTAGATATGAGATGTGAGATAAAGCCTGATGGGGTACTTTAAGGGAATGTTTCCTCTCTTCTGAATACACACACACACACACACACACACACACGAAGAGGTAATTTCTCTTTTTCCTCTGGATTTTGGGTCTGGGTGTGAAGCCTGGGGCGGACTGCCACAGCTATCTCACTCACAGTGCAAAGGTGGGGCTAACACTTAAGATGGCAGAGTAGAGAGAACTTGGGTCCTAGATGACATCTTTAAGCTGCAGTCTTTTTTTTTTTTTTTTTGAACACACCACACAGCCTATGGGATCTTAGTTCCCCTACCAGGGATGGAACCTGGACCCACAGCAGTCCTAACCACTGGACCACCAGGGAATTCCCAGAATCAACCAGTCTTGGAACTCACCACATCACTTTTTTTCCCCGTTATATGAGATAATAAATCTCCTTATTGTTCAGATTGGTTTGATTTGGACTTTCTGTTACTTGCAACCAAAAACATCGTAACTGATAAATCATGGCTATTAGCAAGGCAAGATTAAACTTACTTCAGTTCACTGCAACTACTACTCTTATAGGAAAAACACTGCTAAAAGCTCAATTTCTCATTTAGTGGGAAACTAAATTTAAAGTAAGATGATGTCCAGACCTGCAGTTGTTCCAAATGCTTTATTGTAACTAAGTCTTAAACTCCTCTTAAGCCAGTGAGAGAATATGTCTATCTACCAGCTGTGGGGATGGCACAGAGATGCTGAGTCTTACTGGCCACAGAGGGGTGCTCAACCCTGGAGATATATTCTCCCATAGAGATCCTGCTTCCCGACCTGCTAGTTCAGCATCTCCCCAAATGGAATATATGGGTTTCAGAGAAAAATCTCACAGTTGTATAGGATGTTTCAGATGGAAGGTAAGGGAATCTGAACAGAGCTTGTTTGCACCCCGGAATGCCTTGTAAGATGAATTTCTCCTCTCGTACCAACTTCCCAAGACGGCTTTGTCTTTTATTGTGGGAAGTCCAGGTAAAATATGTGTGTTGTCACTCCAGTTGTGAGTGTTCTTAAAGCCTCATAGAAAGGACCTGATAGTCTTTTTTTTTTTTTTTTTTTCCTGGCAAAACACTAAATATAAGTCATCTTTGTCTGGGACCAAATGAGGAAAAAACAGGTGCAGAGGGGAAAGAAGGAGGGGAGGTGAGGGAAGTGAGGTTTAAAACTTCCAATCATTCACAAAAGATAAAAGACATCTGATAGCAGCATGGAAGCAGTCAGCTGTGCTACATAGACCATCCAGGGTCGACTGCAGACCGTGTCCCAACAGGAGTCTTAAAACCCCGCTCCAAGGCTAGTCCGGGGAAAGTGAGTGGTAGTTTGATTGTTACTGTTGTTCCTAATCCTGGTATTGGCAGATACACTAAATACCACAACTTTAATGGGTGCTGGGCAAGTCTGAGGTCAGTGTATGATTACTTATCTCGAGATACAGGTGTATGTTCGAGAAGGGGAGCAGCGGGTGTTCGGCTTGGGCAGCTGGATCATTTAGGAAGTCCCCGATGAGGATTGTGTCATCATGTGAACTACTGACAATCTGGAATTCATCAAACTGGAGCTGGAAAACTCTTCCAGAATGCTCCACAAGGACCTGTAGACAGAGAGTTCCTGCAGGAGCACAGGGGAAAGACCTGATATTCTTGATAGAAGACTCTCTTACAGATCCCCTCAAGGAATCTCTGAAGGTAAATCTATGCAGATCCAAATTATACCTAAAGGATCACCCAGGAAGGCAGAAGAAAGGGACCAAAATGGGACTGGCTCATCAGTAGCAAGGGCAAGAAGTGACAAGGGAGGGACGCCATTGAAGGGGTATATGTGCAATGACAAAAGTGTTCTTTGTGTGTGGGAGGGATTATCCATGAGAGTTTATATTTCTTTTTTCTTCCCCTAAAATTTAACCTAATTCTGTTCTGTTATTTTTATATTGTACTATATTTGTATGTGGGAGGATGTAGATAGGGCTTATGTAAATAGTTAACTACCATATGTGATATGGGACAGCCGTGGTTCTCTTGCATTCATTCATTCATTCATTCATCCATCCATCAAAACATATGTTTATTAAGTATCTATCGCATGCCAGTCACTCGGCTAGGCACATGGGTACGGAAAGAAGAGACACTGTCCCTAAATTCGGTATACTGGGGAGGTAAACAAACAGGTCGTGATAATCTAACATGACAAAAGCTATGGGAGATTATGCCTTGGTAGCTCTGGGGGCTCCAGGGAAGAGCACTTCCCGAACATATATCCCACAGAACAGAAATTCCACTATGGAGATGTATTGTCTTAGGTTAAGGGAGCGAGCCTTCTTGAGAAGTCCTCTATTAGAAGGGACGTCTTACCTTGTGTTCTCCGAAAAAGGAGAGTCTGAGATAAGGGCTTATGTGCAGGTTGTTTATTTTGAGATGTGAACTTAGGAATCTGGAGTGGAGGAAAGCCAATGCAGGGTTGCGTTAGGGAGCTGGTTCTCACTGTGGGTAAGTGAGATCAGCCCCCCGGGGGAGTTTGAGAAGAACCATGTGGAGGACAGGGGAGAGGGGAGTTTTACCCACTGGCTCTTATCTCCATTGGTCAAAATTTGCTCTGGGGAGTGCCAGCGCCCTCACACTCCAGATCTGTTCGTGGTTGTATTAGAGTGGCCAAGCTGGTCCCCACAGGCAGGGAGGGAGAGGAGACCTGGGCAGAAAGCGGGAGAAAGGAGGCACAGCTGAGGAAAGGGACTGTCGGGCAGCAGCTGGGTGCAGGTGTGCCACAGTAACCACTGGAGCGAAAAGGTGCCCTTAGTCTATATGAGAAAGGGCACAAAAGCTGTCTGGCAAAAAGGAAATGTTATCTGAGGGGAAATAAGTCATTATTACTTTAGGTTAGTGCCAGTTGCTGAATACATGTATTCAACTATGATCACGCATTTATCAAGAGCGCCGGGTTGCTCATTCAGGGTCCTGAGGAAACAGTAGAGGGCAGTGAATTTTGATGAGTCAGTGGGAGGGGAACAGTTTGGTGGTGGAGAGGGAAGACCCAGGAGGCCAACTCAAGTCACCAACTGCCTGAGGAGAGCATGGAGAGAAGCCTGGCTTCTCTTGTGAAAAGGAAGAGGAAAGCACCCAAATCAAACCTCTGCCACTTTACTCAGGACTCAGGGACTTCAAGAAGAGGTAGGCTGACAAGTCTCCGAGAGGTCTGAGAAGCTTGCATCCTCAGCATGTTTTTTTTTTTTTTTTTTTTTTTTTTTTTTTTTTTTTTTTTTTTTTTTTTTTTTTTTTTTTTTTTTTTTGCGATATGTGGGCCTCTCACTGTCGTGGCCGCTCCCGCTGCCGGATGCGCAAGCTCAGCGCCCATGGCTCACGGGCCCAGCCGCTCCGCGGCCTGTGGGATCCTCCCGGACCGGGGCACGAACCCGTATCCCCTGCATCGGCAGGCGGACTCTCAACCACTGCGCCACCAGGGAGGCCCCTCAGCATGTTTTTTGAACTAATGCCACATCGCAAACCCAGACCATTGTGCATACTTGAAACACAAGACATGTTTCCCTAGAAGGTGAGGCCAGTTTCTACAAAGATGATTGGTCGTAATGAATAGCCTTCGCATTGCTTCATCAAACTTGGGTTTCATTGGAATTGAGTTACACCACTGCTGCTTTGAACATACAATATTCCTCAGCTGGGAGCTAACAAGCCAGCTCTGTGGCTGGAACCCTGCGCTATATAACACAATAACTGTCAGAACCACTAGGCATCAGTTCTGACTCTTCTTTCCTTATTGTCGTTGGAAAATACCATAGTTGTGTTTAAGAATAAATGCCCAGGCTTCCCTGATGGCTCAGTGGTTAAGAATCCACCTGCCAATGCAGGGGACACGGGTTCGAGCCCTGGTCTGGGAAGATCCCACATGCCACGGAGCAACTAAGCCCGTGCACCACAACTACTGAGCCTGTGCTCTAGAGCCCGCGAGCCACAACTACTGAGCCCACGTGCTGCAACTACTGAAGCCTGCGTGCCCTAGAGCCCGTGCTCCACAACAAAAGAAGCCACCGCAATGAGAAGCCCGTGCGCCACAACGAAGAGTAGCCCCTGCTCGCCGCAACTACAGAAAGCCCACGCGCAGCAATGAAGACCCAACGGAGCCAAAAATAAATAGATTATATAGTACAGGGAACTCTTCTCAATACTCTGTAATGACCTATATGGGAATAGAATCTAACAAAAGTGGATATATGTATATGTATAACTGATTCACTTTGCTGTACAGCAGAAACTAACACAACATTGTAAATCAACTATATTCCAATAAAAAAAATTAAAAAATAAAAAACTGCAAGTAAAAATAAATGCCCAAGTGTTTTATCCCAGAAGGCCAAATATAGCCTGGAATTCTTCAAGCAGCCTGGGCCTCCACAATATCCCACGTGGTTTATTTTTCGCATGTGCAAACCTACAGAGATCCATATGCATGGGTTGTAATTCCTAAACCAGAAGAGGATAAAAGAGAGAAAATCATCCACAAGAAACAGAGTTTCAAATCTCCAGTCATAGATTTATTAATTAGAGCTGCCATTTCTTGCATGCTTGCACTGTGTGCCAGGCCCCACATAACATGCATCTCCTTGTTTAATCCTCACCACAACAGCATGAAGTAGGTGTCCATTTCCCCATTTTTTTTTTTTTTTTTTTTTGGGGTTTGTGGGCCTCTCCCTGTTGTGGCCTCTCCCGTTGTGGAGCACAGGCTCCGGACATGCAGGGCTCACAGGCCCAGCCGCTCCGCAGCATGTGGGATCTTCCCAGACGATCGGGGCACGAACCCGTGTCTCCTGCATCGGCAGGCGGACTCTCAACCACTGCGCCACCAGGGAAGCCCTCCCCATTTTTTTTTAATTGAAGTATAGTTAATTTACAATGTTGTGTTAGTTTCTGGTGTACAGCAAAGTGATTCAGTTATACATATATATTCTTTTTCAGATTCTTTTCCATTATACATAGCTTATTACTGGATATTGAATATAGTTCCCTGTGCTATACAGTAGGTCCTTGTTGTTTATCTATTTTATGTATAGTAGTTTGTATCTGCTAATCCCAGACTCCTAATTTATCCTTCCCCATTTCCCAATTTTATAATCAAGAGAGCTTGACAAAGTGACTTGCCCAAGATCACACAGCTTGAAGGGGAAGATCCAGGACTCACACTTAGGTCTGATTCTGAAGCCCAGGCTTTGGACATTGAATTGGGAAAAAGTGATTTTTATAAACAAGAATAAAAATATCCCCCATGAAAACACCTTCTCTCCAAAAGGCTAAGAAGAGTTGAGACGTTTCTAGTAATTTGTCATAATTGCTTCGGATTCTCAGCCTCATGAGCAGAGATGCTACCTTTTCTCTTTCTTGATTGTTCTTCTACAAAACCAGGCCACCTAGCCACCCCCCCACCCCTCCCCCAAACCACAACCAATTAGCCCTACACGCTCCGGCTAATTATGCTGAGTTATTTAGGTCCTTTTAAATGCAGAGGGAGTGGTGGGGCCAGTCGGCCATGAAATATCTTCCTTCCATGAATATTCCTCTCTGGGGCTGAAGACTATTCTTGGCTGCCTAGTGCTGGGAACACAGTCTACCCTGAGCTGGGTGGAGACGTTTTCTTCCTTCTGACTCCAAAGGATGTTTGATTGCATCATCCCGTGGTGCTGAAAAGAGAAGGTACTGGGTAGATTAGTTGTGAGTTTTGACAGTAGTCTATGGTTAGGTGATGGCATGATGGATTTGCCTCTCTTTATTACAAGAGTTCCTCTTTCACACACGTGGATGCCTACCGAACCCTCCAGAGGTCACTTGTCAAGTAAAACGAGGCACTTGAAAACAACTGAATGAACAACCCCTCTTTTAAAAATTTTAATCGATTCTTTCATTTTGCCCTTGCTCTTGGTGGGTGACTTAGCATTTTAAATGCACACCTTTTCTCCATTATGCCCTCTTATGGGGGTGCATAATGCTTATGGTGCCTTTCACCTCCTTCTTGTGGAGCACAATCGATATTCTGTTATTCTCTGTCATTTGGATGTTACTTTGTGCAAACAGTAGTTTATAACGTCAGGAGCTCTGCTGTCTACACAAATCAACAACAATGAGAAACAAGAAGTGGATTACTACCAAAATCCTTTTTGTTCTAAATTGTAATCAACTATATTGGATGCGAGGTTTGTCCATTTTAAAAATTTAATAATGGGTTTTGGTCCTCTTGGTTCTATAAAAAGGGCATTTATAAATATTAATATGGAATACCAGGGAAAGAACAATACATAACAATAATGAGAATCACAAAAATCCCATCACATTTGACACTGTCATATCACCAGCTTAAGGATTAGCAGGTTAACCTCAGAGTTAAAAATATTGCTTCGTGATTAAAAAAAAAAAAAAATCTCGGAATAAAAAAAGCTCCTTGTTGCATTATATATTCCTTTCGGCTTCCTTATTTTTCTCCAGGTTATGGGATCACTGCTTCGATTAACATTTGGGGGGAGAGTAGGCTGATGGGGAAGGTGGTGGGTTGACTTATCTGCATTCTTTCCTGCCCAAGTCGTGCTGAGCTTGGCTTTTGTCTGATTCTAACCTCTGACACTGCTTGAGTCAAAGGCCTGGCGACTAATACCCACATCTTAGCTGGGTTTTTTTATCCACCCGAAGCTCCATTTTAAATGATAAAGTTACCCAAGGTGTCAGTTTTCACCAGTATTTCTACATACACCTAGTAAAAATGCTGCAATTTCATAGAAAATCCAAGCTATTGAGATCTAATCACTGCTTAAGCTGTGGCTTTATTCAAACCTGGATCACCAATATGGCTTAAGATGTAAATGAAGTGCAGAGAGAAATAAAGCAAGAAAATCTCTGATGGCCTTTCTCTCTGCTGTTTGATGCCCGGGCCCTTATCGGTCAATTAATGCCGCTAAACTTCAGTGGCGGCATCAGTGTAACAGCCCCAGTAGCTGCTGAACTCCTCCAGCCTTAGCCAAACAAAACACACTTTGAGTAGCCCTAATATGAAACGGAAAAAAGGTCAAAATAGACGGGCTTTGCCAAATAAATCCTGAAGATCCATTCTAATTTCCACCCGTGGATCTTTTAAGTCGTCCTGGATGCTCTTTATGATACGTTGATCCACACTTAGTTTCATTAAAACTTTGTGACTTGGTATTTTTCAACCTGATAGCTTCACTAAAAACTAGTTCTCAGCGTGTTCACTAAGCCGCTATGCGTAGAACTACTTTGCTGTCATGGTGGCTTCTAATATCACCTAAACGCAGGCAGCCGCCATCCTGGAAATGAACCTGATCTACATGCATTCCATCTGAGCTTGGGAATTAACTTTGCTTTTGCTTTTACTGGATGTCTTATGAGGAAGAGGTGGTGTCCTCTGCAGCCCCTACGCTAAGCCCTCTTGAAACCAAATGCTAAATTATCTACCACCCCGTATTTGTTCTGGAAGCAATCTACACAGAACACGACTTTTATCTGCTAAGGTTTCCAACTGGGATTAACAGATGCTAAAACATTTGGGGAGGAGGGAAAGAAGGAGGGGCCCACAGAAGAGAAGAGAATTAAAATTGAGGTCTCTTTCAATAGTGGCATGGCCAATACAGGGGAGATTCAGACTAAGCTGAAAAAGCAAGAAGTTTCTCAGAGGGGTGCACCAAGAACCTGACTCTGCTGACATGGATTTAAAATGGTAAAAGAAGAAAAAAAAGAAAAGGAAAGGAAAAAAACCCCACCACTCTGGGCTCTTGGCTAGCCTGAAAATTACTTCCAAGCTGGCCAGGTCTCCCTCACTGATTAGTGCCCCCTTGGCTTCCCTCCACCCTGAGATCTGACAGAAGCCCTTATTTCTTTATCAACTGCTGTGCTCAGCATACATAACTGCAGTTAACAGAACTATTGGTAAAGGGCTTCAAAAGAGGTGGAGATTATTTTTCTAGGGAAAAAGGGGATTCAATGTAAAATAAATAAATCAACAAGGCAGAATAACCAATTCCTAGCCTCAGCTGAGTCTGCAGTTGTCATGTTTTCAGGTAACATGGTGGCCCCCAAAGTTCTTCCCAACGCGACAAGTGGACATGGCTCATCATCCACTGGGGGTGCAGGGTGGGAAACCAGTCCTCACTTTAGCCAACCTTGCCTTCCCCCATGAGCTTTGTCTCAGGGTGTGGGAGGTATAGGCTGAGATCTGACACCAGGCCTGCATTTATATTCATAAACTACCTGGCTTTGCAAGGAAATCAACCTGGACTGGAAACTTCACTCTTTTGTCAACTGGCTGTGTGACCTTGGGTACCTTTTCTGAGTCTCAATTTCTTCATCTATAAACGAAGTGATAATAACTCTCTCTGCCTGAGTTGATTAAATGAGGTAATTTATGTGAAGCAGCTAGCCTAGTACCTGGCACATGCTTGATTCTTAATACGTGAGTTAATGTAATGAAGCTTATTATTGTTGTATTATGACTCTGCAAGTACTGGGGACCGGGCTGAGCGTGACTGTGCACTGGGTCTGTTAAACAAAACAAAACACATCCTGAAGCATAAACCTCCGCTTTTCTAGTGTCGTTGAAAGACTCTCACTGTAACCAAACTGCGCCTGGATGCCCCCCAGGACTTGGGAATCAAGAATATTTAATTCTCCACTCACGACCCCTTCACCAGATTGTGTGTGGTATAAAGATGTGACAACCCTGGGGAGGCTTGAGTCCCCACGAATGTTGGGAAAAAGTGAAAAATCCCTTTGGAGAACTCTTAGAAAAGCATAGTGGGCTCTGCTAGGGGACTTTAACTCCACCTGCCTTATCCTCTTTCCTTTCGCCATGGCATCTTTCAGCATGGCTGCAGGTGCTCTGCTTTTGGGCCCCAGCTGGCCAACAGGGATGAAGCATGCTCAGTTCTGCTTTCCTAGTTGAGAATCTGTAACCTCTGGGAACCTGGTTCAGAAAAGTGAAGCCTTGTGATGAGAAAGTGATGGGTATAAAGGCCAGAGGGGTGGAAGAGAAATCAGCCACAGGAGATGTTTCCTGTAATCCCGAAGAATCGCTTTTGAGGTGTGGCTTCAGGCTTCCAGAGAAGTGTGTTGATCACCTTTACTGATTCATGAGAAATGAGTAAGTCATCTCCTTGTCAATAGCATTGAAAAGTTTCTGACAGCTCAGGGTGCTGGAAGAGGCCTCCTTCAAAGAGGAATAGGTGGAAAGAGCATTGGGCGGAGAGGTCAGGGGCCCCTGTTCCTGCTTTGCCACAGAATCACTGACTTCACCTCTCTGGACCCTCGTGTCCACATCTGGAAAATGAGGTTGTTGACACCTTTGACAGGGATTCTCTCTGAAGTGTGAGATTGCAGGGAGAGCTTTCCCTCCCCACTTTGAACACCTCTCTCATTTAAGAAAATTCTTCCTATTTCTACAATAGAAACCTTTCATTGAAAATGAAACTAAAGTAAAAGGATAGGACTGGTGGGTATGGATTACAGAGGTGGCCAGGTAAAGACAATTTGGGCAACCGAGGAAGTCTTTGAGCTCTTGTAATGACCAAGACAAGATAGTTTCTGGAATATGATCATAAGGTAATCAGATGAAATTGGGCCTATAAAACCGAGATTCTACTGAGACCTGCTTCTCACTCGGATAAACATATGACCAACTCAGCTCCCTCCCCTAAGATGCTGGTCCTTCAGAACATTTCCTGGCACCATGAAATGGGATTCTTGGGGGAAGGGGAGCAATGGGGCCGAAGCTGCCCCCAGCTTCTCTTGGTTTGGAGAATGACCCCTGTTGTTCAGGCTAGGTTTATAGGAGAATCCTTCACGGTAAGGGTTTGTTCGCACTTTGCAAAGAGTGACCTGCCTCTCAGCAGCTTTAGTCTGTACTCAGAGACCATGGTCATAATACCCTGTGACCAGCCTTCTCTGCTAATCTCAAGGTAAACTCCCTGGAACCCCTGCCCTTCTCCCCACCTCATGCCCATGTCCTTTCACCAAAAGGACATGGGCATGAGTCGGTAGTTCGACATTTCAGACCTGGCTGCATATCAGAAGCACCTGGGTAGTGAGTTAATAACACAGATTCCTGATTCCTATCCCAGGAGGTTCTTCAGTAGGTCTGAGTGGGACCCAGATGTCAGCGTTGATTACGAAGCACTGATGCCACCAGGCCAGTACGGTGAGATCCACTGTGACACATTACCAGATGATTTCTTTAGGGCTTCCCAGACCTGAAAACACAGCTACCCATGGACAAAGCATCCAAACAGGTGAACCTGAACACTAACCGCAACCTCCCAACACAACATCCACACGTGGGGATTGGTGATGGGGCCTCTACATGGGCCACTGGTGTTTTGGCAATCCCGCCCCAGACACAGGGCTCTATTTCTCCACCGGCCTCTCCCCTCCACCCAATGGCAAGCTAACACACAGATGGAACAGACCTCCAAAAACAAGAACAGCTCTGCAGGAAGCATGTTTCGCTTCGGGAGAATTCAGTCCAATTTGCCACCAATATCAAGGCTAGCTTTTGATTATGTTGATGATAAAGACTGTAAACAAAACAGCCTTTCTCTACTAATTAATTCCCTTCAAAGAACTCTAAAGATCTTTAATTACACAGTTTGAAAAGCAGCGGTTACCCAGTCAGGCTGATGGGCCTGTGCACTCCTCTGTCTGCCCACCCGAACGAAATATTTTCTTGTTTTCTCTGCTTCACACACCTAGGATGGGCTTGCAGTAAATCCTGTCAACTAAACGCCTGACAAAAGTGCTCTGATGTCAGGTATAAAGAATGCCACCTACAGCTTAATGTCTGAAAAAAAATTCCGAGGGCTGCAAACAATGAAGGTTTTTGTCTTCTTAATGCCCAGTATGCAATCGAGTGGAAATGCTACTTCCATCCGTAATCTACAAATGAAATTAAAGTTGTTGAAAGACACAGGGTAAACCAGAAGCCTTTGTTTCTTTGCAGAACAGGAAAAATTTAAACCACTAAATGTTTTAGCAGATTTACTAAATTTCCAATTAAATCACAGAATGTATTATTGCAGAGCTCGGAGAGGGCTGGCTCTCTCTCTCTCTCGGGCTCTCTCTCTCTCTCTCTCTCTCTCTCTCTCTCTCTCTCTCTCTCTCTCTCTCTCTGACTCAACATAGATATCACAAATCAAACTATGTCCTCCCATATTTAGCTTCATTCTGTTCCACCTGTGGGGAAATTGGAGCGCAGAGAGGGGCACACAAGCTTGAAGGGGAATGAGGCCAGCTCAGCAGTGTTTGGGGGCATGGCCTAGGCCAGTCTTTGGAAAGAAAAACAGCAATTTGCCCCACGTGAGGGTTCCAGGGCCTCCAGCTGGTGGAGACAGCCTGGCTGGAGCGGGAAGGCATCGGGAGCTCATTGGTGGGGAGGGATTCAGATCTGCTATACAAGAGCACCCTCTGCCAGTTGGCACAGAGGGCTGGCTGGAGAGACCTGAGGTCCAGAGTCCGGGGAGGGGGTGCGCGGGGAAGGGGAAGGGCACGGGACTCTGCATACAAAGCCAGCGGGGCTGGGGGCCAGGCAGGAAAGAGATTCTATCTCCAAAACTAGACAGAACACTCACCTCTGGAACAATAGCTGGTTTAGGCAGGGGCGATGCTGATTTTTCCAAGGGCTCTCCACGTTAATCCGCCCCACCAAATCCAGCCACTAGGAGACTGAATGGTCCTCCAGACACCCATTCAGTAGAAAATGACGGGTGATTTTTGCCCTTGTCTCGGGAGATCTCCGGTGAGCACCGCTGCTCTGGCTGACATGTGTTTGTAAAGATAAAGCACCAGGCTACTTTGGGGGCCCTTCCAGGCTATTACAAAGAGCAAGTGGTGCCAACTCAGGCTCTGCATGGCTTCTTAGAATTGAGTTGTTAATTTTTTTTTAAAATACGCACCTCTTTCTGAAAAGGATTTGAAGCAACTTACGATAAAGGCAAACACAATAAGGTCATTCAACTAAAATTAGAAAAGCAAAGCCATGGAAAGGAAGAAGAAGCAAGCATTGACTGTGAAATGTAATAGAGTTACTGTGATTTAGCATCAGATTAGGCTCTGAGCTTCCTGGCAGCCAGGGTGAAAAAGGACATTCAATTAGATCACCCATACAACCTATTGGAAGGAAGTAGAACAATTCTCCAAGAGAGGTATGCTTTTTTTCTGGCATTAATTTTCTTGTAGAAGACTTTGTATAGGAACTCTGAAAACATCATACATGTGTGTTGGACTGTCTTTTCATATAGCAAACGCAGAGGCTATTCTGATATAGCTATTTCTTGCTATAATCTTTGTCACTTGTCAAAGGCATACAACATTCACAACTCAATAATGGTAAGTTTTAATGGGAGAAAACAGAGTGTGGGGTGGGGAGTAGCCAAACAAATGTGATTCAAATTTTAGCTCTTCAGTGTCTCATTCATTCACTGATATATTAGATGTTTATTAAGTTCCTACTAAATGTCAGGTTCTAGATGTGGAGAGTAGAGCAGTAAACAAGCAGGCAAAGTCCTTACTCTAGGGGTATGATCTAACCTGACACTAGAAAAGAACTTAGCATCCTCAGAGGGGTGGGTGGGTAGCAGGTGAGCTTTCTTTAGCTTAGCTGCTGAATAAGGTCAGGTGTAACAGAGAGGATGCTTTCAGATGCAAGTCCCAGAAATCCCAACTTATACTGGCTTAACCAATAAAGAAATGTGGTTTCTTTGATTCAGCAGCTCAACAGTGCTTTCCCTGTGCTACACCACCTTCACTGTTGGCTCCATCCTCAGGCTGATAGCAATTTGGATACAGTGGCTCTAGGAGTCACAAATTCAGGACAACCTCCAGAGCAAGGTAGGAGACCATTTCTTCCTGCGGCTTTCACTTAGGATGGAGGAAAATTTTTTTATTGCTGCTGTCCCCACCCCATTCAGCAGATGGCCCTTTTTGTCCCACTGGCCAGAATTGGCCCACTTGCCCATTTCTGATTCAGTCCTGGCAAGGGGGATAGGGTCACCCATAGACCAAGCAGGCCAACCCTGTAGTTCTTGGCCAGGTGGGGAAGGAGGATTCCTGAGCAAAACTGGGATTGTGTTAGGCAGGAAAAAGGGCAGGGGATTAATGGATGCTGGGGTAGACAGCTAACACTGCCATTTTTGGTCTTTAAATACCACTTCCCTGGGCAGACTGGTGTAGGTGAATAGTCGTCAGAGAAACAGCATCCTTATTATTCGCCTTATTTCTTCAGTCAGATTTAACATTTCCTATACCTTCTGCCTTTACTTACTTCTCTTAGGTCTTTGCTTCCACTTGTACGCATTGGAAAAAAAATTCTCCTGACTGGTCTTACCTCTAATTTTACTTAAATATAATCCATCTTTCACACTGTTAGTAGAACAATCTCCTTAAAAATTAATGTACATTATTACTCCTCTGTTTAGCCACATCTTTGACTTCCTATTGCCTACAACATAACATTAACAATCTTTGCATTAGCACATAAAAATGAAATATTTAGGTATACATTTAACAAACGTGTGCAAGATCTATATGAGGAAAACAAAAAAACTCTGATGAAAGAAATCACAGAAGATCTAAGTAAATTGAGAGGTATTCAGTGCTGATGGCTAGGAAGACTCAATATTGTTAAGAAGTCAATTCTTCCCAACTTGATCTATATAGATATAATGTAATTCCTATCAAAATCCCAGCAAGAGGGCTTCCCTGGTGGCGCAGTTGTTGAGAGTCCGCCTGCCGATGCAGGGGACACGGGTTCGTGCCCCGGTCCGGGAGGATCCCACATGCCACGGAGCGGCTGGGCCCATGAGTCATGGCTGCTGAGCCTGCGCGTCCGGAGCCTGTGCTCCACAACGGGAGAGGCCACAACAGTGAGAGGCCCGCGCACCGAAAAAAAAAAAAAAAAAATCCCAGCAAGTGAATATTAACAAGCTGATTAGAAACTTTATATAGAAAGGCAAAAGACCCGGAAGAGTCAACACAATATTCAAGAAGAATGAAGTTTGAGGACTGATACTACCTATGTGCCAGACCTATCAAAGTCCCTATCTTAGAGAAGCCTACAGTCTGTTGGAGAGACAACAATTCAAACAACCATTATAAATATTTTACTAAAGACTTTGGGTTCATTCAGTCTTGCTGATTGTACTCCACAGAGTCAGAACTCTCCTTGTAGTTATAGGATGGCTTCTGGTAGCTTCCCTGTTTCTCCAGATGGTAACGTTGCCACTACCTAATATTAGGTAGAGGGATGAAATGGATATTGTAGTATTAACTCCCATGTGTATTTCCAATGTATAAGTTCCATGTAAGTAGTGTGCCCATTCTACAGGGTAGCAAAAGAGGCTCAGGGAAGTTCAGGAATTTGGGTAAGATTGTTCAGCCAGAAGATGGCAGAGTTGGTATTCAAACTTAGGGCTTTGGAAGAACAGAATTCCTACCACCTGCTGGTGGCTTCAACTCAGACGGAGACCCCTGTAGCTGGTAAATGAGAAGGGAGGGTGGCATCACAAGTCCCCTGGGCTCAGAGCTCACACTCTTGACCACATGCCACACGCCAGGTCCTCACCCAGGGCTAGCACTCCTGGAAGAAGTGCCTAGAGACGCAAACTGGAGGCTGGAGCCGGCAGGCCCTGCTCCATCCTCATAACCAGGGAGATGCGCAGTCATCTCAAGAAAGCAAACAGGTTGTGGCGGTGTAAAGGTGTAAAGGTGTAAAGGTGTGTTGGGCAAAAGACTTAGTGAGGAATGTTTGAAGGCTCAGTGTGGTTCACTGACCTCCTCTAGAAACATCTCAGGTTACAATAAAATTACACATGTCATTCTGAATGTGTAGGAAGAGAGCTATGTGGGAAGCTTTCTACCAATCTCTGAAGGCAAAGAAAGGGGCTGTAGCCAGAAAGCAGTATTGAGTGGGGCATTCCTAAGTGGGGACCATGGAACTGTGGATGCTGGGGAGGTCCTGCTTCTGTCTCTGGCAGATGAGAGGAAGGCAATGTCCACCTTATCAAGCACAGGGCCAGGGCATGAAGGGCCTGGGGGCAGTGGGACAACGTTGTGAATGAACCATGCACACCTGCATGGAACGACGAGAGGAAGGGTGACAGCATACGAATGAGTTAACACAGGAAACAGCGTTGTGATGCTGTTATTTATCAAATTTATCTTTCCTGGTATTTATCAAACTCCAGACCACACAGAGCCATGTTGAGAGGTGACCCTGTGGTGGGGACTTCCAATTACTGCCAGCCTCGGAGGGCGCCAGTTTCCAAAGGGATCTCTCTGCCAAGCAGCCGAGGCTCCTATGGACGGTGCCTGAAAACACTTTGAAAAGATGGAGGGAGATGAAATACTTTTCCCTGCCTCTAAATTAGGGATAAATTGGAGATCAAATTGAAGATCAATCCTACGTTAACAGGTCCTAAAAGGACAGTCCACTCCCTGGCTGCCACGGGCAGGAGTGAAGGGGGCCGTGCAGGTGTTGAGGCAGCCCTGCCCCAGAATGGGGACCCACTGCTCATCATCCTGGGAGGTGGGTAGGACAGAGGATCCGGGGACTGTCTGGCAGTGGGAAACTGCTAAATCATCTCAGAGATCCCCCTTTCAATTTAGGGCTGAGACATGCTAAGAGGGGAAGCAGGCTCTAGCATGGCACGGGGCTCTCGCTGTATGTTCAGCCCTTGGCTGCCGTTTGGAGGGCAAATACTGCCATGCATAACCCTGAGAAGAAACATAAAGGGGAGGCCCGTCCACCCCATATGTTTCTCTGGCCTCATCTCGTCCCCACTCCCCGATAAAGTTCAAATTCCTGCGGGTGGCACACAAAATCCTTCAGCAGATGGCCTCAACCCACCATTCCACGCTGTCTCCCTGTTAGGCTAGCCCTCGCTCCTACTTAGGAATCACACAGACCTTATTCCCTAAACACACTGCCTTCCTTCAAGCCTCCGTGCCTTTACCAGCGCCATCCTCTCAGCCTTACCCTCTCTTAGACTTAGTTAGCCCCTGACCATCCAGATCTATCTCACATTCCTCTGGGAAGCCTCCCATTTCCTCTAACTTGGAATAGTGCCCTCCTACGGACTCTCCATGCTCCCCCCCCCCAGGGTAGCACTTATTGCATTGCAAGTACCTGTTGCCCTGTTTTTGTACTCCACTGGAGACTCCTGAGGGGCAGGGCTCTGCCAGGTTTCCAATAAGCATTCAGCTCCTGGTAGGAGGCCAATCACAATATTAGCTGGTTGACAAATGGAGGCTGAAAAGAGCAAATATTTGCTTAGCAAATATGTAAACAAAACATATTCATAATTTAAGTCACTATATTTAAGTTCCTATATAATTAAGTTTTAAAAGGGTAGTAAAAACTCAGTTGACATTTACTTATAGGAGTTCAGAAGAGGGGCTGGAGGAGTTTGGGATGAATTCATGGAAGCTAGACCTTGGATAAGGAAACTTTAGATAAGTGGTGAAGTGGTTAAGAAAGGAAGCGTTCGGGGGAGGGTGAGTCGTATTAAACTGGCCCAAGCAGAGCATACATCTTGGAGAGTGAAGGGAATACACTGCACAAGTTGGGTTGGGAGGCTTTGGATACCTGGCCAAGGACTTTGGACTTTATCTTATAGGCAGGGTTTGGAAAGAGTTGTGACACCATGATAATGGCATGTGAGAAGGATGAATCTGATGCCTTAAAGGATTAATCAGAAGTGGGGAGGCTGGTTGGGAGCTACAGCAATTGTACCACATACAGACTAGATGAGGTGATAGTCATTAAAATGATAATATCGGGAATTCCCTGGGAGTCCAGTGGTTAGGACTCTGTGCTTTCACTGCTGAGGGTGTGGGTTCAATCCCAGGTCGGGGAACTAAGATCCTGCAAGCTGTGTGGCCAAAATATAAAAAAATAAATAAAAATGATAATATCATCCTCAATTCTTCACCTGCCCCCACCCCCATAATAGAATTACACATTCACAGCCTTGCCATGGCCTCAAGCTGGCTAAGTATACTTTCCCCAACTCTTGATTTTGAGCTTGGCCAAGTGACTTTCTTTCACTGATGGGATGATAGCATATGGAATGTCAGCACAGGCTAGAGATGTGCTTGTATGGTTGGGTTTTCTCCACCGGCTTCTGCCATTGCAATAAGAACATGCTCTGCTGGTCCCAGAAAATGAGAGATTCTTTGAACAGCCTGGAGCCAAGGGCCAGCTCCAACTTAGATCGGCCAGTCTCCAATCTAATTACAGACGGTGAGCGAGAAACAAATTCTTGCCATTGTAAGCGACTGCCCCACGTTTCTTTGACCCCCGCCTTCACAGAAGGATTTGCCCCTCTTCGTCACCTGTTTTACAGCCCATTCTCACTGCTGTAGAGCAGGCGCTTCAGGCTCTCAGCCACGTCCACCAACTGTTCTTTTTGCTTATTCCTTCTCCTCAGCATTGAAGCTGGTTCTACTCTCTCCAATCATGAAATGAAAACCTCCATATTGACCCCAGTAATCATCCAGTCTCTCCTCAGTCTGATTTTTTGGAGATCTGTCCATCCCAGCTGCTAAACTTCCTGTCTGCATATCCTCCCTCCAACTCATTCCTCCACGCTGAAACTGGATTGTCACCTCTACCATCTCATGAAGCTGCCATTCTGCTTCCTCCCAGTCGTACTTGACTGTGGATCACTCCCTCTGGAATGCTCTCTAGCCTTGGTTATTTGATACCACACCGGCTGTTGCCTCCTAGTCTCCTTTGAGGATACCACTTTCTCTGCCCTTCTCTTAAAGGTTCATGTTTCTTGGGGCTTGGTCCTAACCCACTTTCTCTTCCGCTTTATGTCCTGCCCATAGGAGATCACATCCACTGCGGGAGCTTTCTCTACCTACCTACCTATCTATCTACCCATCTAATCTATCATCTGTCAACGGCTTCCAATCCTCATCTTCAGCCCAGAATTCACTCCTTGAGTGCCAGACCCATAACCCAGAGTCCTAACGGAATCTTATTGCTTTATCCAACATTTTATTGGGTACCTCCTACCTACCAGACTTTGTTGTAGGTACTGGATATATGTAGTGAACAAAACAGACAGAAAGCCCTGCCCTCATGGAACAAATATCTTGCTAGAGTCAGAGAAGTCGGAGAATGAATAAACCAGTAAAATAAATAGTGAGAGCCACTGGAAGGTGGTAAGCAGAGCAGGGATGTCATCTGTTCATGTTTTTAAAGGCTCCCCTGGCCTGCTGTGTTACAGACAGGCTGGGGGAGGTGGGAAGGCAGAAACAGGGATGCCAGTTAGTTGACCTCTACTTTTGAATGACCCACAGACACCTCAGACTGAAAACTCCAAAACCAAACTCAGTACCTTTCCCCAAACTTGCTCTTCCTCCCATGCTCTGCAGTTCAGTGAAAGGCAGCTGAATCCACCAAGGACTTGAGTGGGATACCTGGAATCCCTGACCACTCCAGCTCCCTTCCTTTCCATCTAACCAGTCATGAATCCTGTCCACTCCAACTTCTAAGTACCTCATTCCTTCCTTCCTTTATTTATTATTTCACTCATTTACCAACCATCTACTGAATACTTACCAGGTTTTAGGCCAGTACTAGAGAGGTAAACAATCAGATGTGATCCCTGCCCTCTTGGAGCTTAGAGTTGAGTGTGGGAAATAGATAATATAGACAAAAATAAGCCAATACACATATGACATCCTCTCATGATAAGGACTATAAAGAAAATGAACTTGTTTCAGCAAAGAAGAAAAATATGAGAGAAACTCTTAGATAAGGTGGCCAGGGAAGAGCCCCCTAGGGAAGGCACAGGGCTAAGAAGGGATGGGTCATGTGAGAATGGCGCCATAGCGAAGGACCACAAATTGGGAGGCTGCAAACAACAGAGTTTTATCCCTCACAGTTCTCGAGGCTAGAGGTCAGAAACCAAGGTATCAGCAGGGCCATGCTCCCTCCAAAGGCTCTAGGGAAGGATTTTTTGTCGCCCCTTCCTGGTTGCTATGGTTACCCACAGTCCTTGACTTGTAGACACACCACTCCAACGTCTGCCTCCATCTTCACATGGTCCCCTTCCCTCTGTGTCTATATCATTATATGTCCTCTCCTCTTCTTATAAGAATACCAGTCATTGGATTTAGGGCCCACTTTTACCCAGTATGACTTAATCTTAATTAATTATATCTACGAAGGTCCTATTTCCAAATAAGTTCACATCCTGAAATTCTAGGTGGACATGAATTTTGGGGGAGACATGATTCAACCCAGTACAAATGGCAAGATCCTTTCCAAGTAGGTGGAGCAGCTTTTACACAGGCCCTTCCGGTAGGAAGGAGCTTGGAGTGTTTGGAGCCAGTGTGGCTGAAGTGTAGGTGTAAGAAGTGGGACAGACCCACGGAAGCTTGGAGAGAGAGGCAAAGCCAGATCGTGGAGGAAAGAGGGAGAGGGAGAGGGAAGGAATGAGGTACCAATGATGTGGAAGATAAGAAGTCTGAAGGATCAGAGTCCTTGAGAAGGTGGCCATCATAGGATGTCACGGTTGGGACAGGGTTGGCTTGTGATAGGAGGAGGGTTCAAAAGCGGAGAAGGGGAAAATGCGCACAGGAGCAGGTAGGTGTGATGGCGAGGAAAAGAGAAATCCTTTCTAATGGCTTCTATTTTTTCAATTAAATGGGAGATAGCTAAGAGGAAAGGAGGAAAGGAGGAAAGGAGCTGGAGTTTAGAGGAGAGAAAGAAACTTGTGATAGTTGTCCTGGAGAGAGAGAGAGATCGAGCTTACCAGGATTGCTAGGCAGAGTTAAGAGCCCTTTCCAGGTTTGTGGTTCTCTAGAATATGCCCATTTTTCTGCCTTTCACTGTCGCCCCAGCTCAAGCCACATTATCACCTCTATGTGACTGCAGCCACATCTGATGGGTTCCTCTTTCTCAACCTCGCCCCTACTCCAGTCTATTCTCTACACTGCTGTCGCTCTGATCATCCTAAATTCACGTGGCATCACACTGCAGCGTAGAACTCTTCCAATGGTTTCCCATCACCCTAACATACAACCCAGGCTCTTTCATGTGTGTCTTCAGGTCCTTTATGGGCCATGCTCGCTTCACAGCCTCATTTCTTGCCACTGCTACTTGAAATTCCACATTTCAAACATCCAGAGTTACTATAAATTCTTGAATGTGCTACACACTCTCTCTCCACTCTGAGGCTTTTCACCCACTATCCTTTCTTCCTGAAATACGTTCCCCTCCTGCTCTAGCCCCCCCTCCACTGTCTGCCTGGCTGACTCTCCCCGCCCTCAGTGTCTCCTCCCCAGGCAGCTTTCTCTGCCATTCGCTCACTCCGAGTTTGGGTGGGTTTCCTGCATAACCCTCTGGCTCTCCTTTTTTTTTTTAGCAGTTACCACATTACAGTGTAATTGCTTTTTCATTTCTATTTGGCCCTCATAAAGCAATACCCCCCCCCTAAAGTACCATACCTATGGTTTTAATATTACCTTACACATAGTAGATATTTTTTTAAAAATCTGTTAAAAACGTAAATAAATGAAAAGACTAAGACAAGTTAATGTCTATGCTGAAGGTCGTCAGTAACTCAAAGCTTTAGAGCGGTTGACTCTGCTTCCTCTCAGAAGGCACGGTGCGATTGAACTTTATGCTGTGGCATCAGGGAACTGCACTCTGCCTGGCCATCGCAACTCAGCTACCTGTTTCACGCTCTGGTTCTCAGTTGGACTCCTGACTTTCCATCATAAATCGAGCGAGGCTTTGTAAGAGTTCCCCACAGGATAATCTCTGCTGTGTCTTTTTGCTCTATCCACCTCCTTCCACAATCTGTGGCCTCTGTTATTTGGTTACAGGTTATGCTTTTCTTTATAAGTGGTCTTCCAGCTTCTGAAAGTCTTGGGACAGTGTATGTATTGTAGTCTCTTGGGTCATTGGATTTTGAGTTCTCAGAAATTCTTTTTTTAAGCTGCTTTTTTCCTGCAGCAAAAACAACTTTGTCCTAGTTCCGGCTCTGGAGTGGTACTTCCTGCTCTGCCTTCCAGCAGTGGCCCAGGGAGATACTCCCACTCATGCCCAAGCTGTCCTCAGATGGCTTCTCAAGTGACAATGGAAAAGAAATACAACACGTATTTCTCTCCTATCAGCAGGCCCTCTGATCTTGTTGGAGGCATGTTGATTCCACTACTCCTGTATGCAGACCCAATTCCCACCGTGACCACTTTACATCTTTAACCCGCTCCATTGCTGATGTAATCGTTTCCCTTCTCAGTTCTAGCCTTCACAACAGGGGAGTCCACGCCAGTTCCTGTGCCATTCATTACTAGGTGAAATCAGCTGCTATTTGCCTTTCTGCTCCATCTTCTAATAATGTACTGTTCACCGTGCTCCAGATATCACATAAACAGTTACAGTATATTGGCCTTTGCTGATTCCTCTATTACTAGGATAGAGGAAATGAAAGAATTCCCACCCCCGGCTTCTTTGTGTGTTGACCTCAATACCTATAAATTCTTGTTGGGACAATCCCGCTTTACGCATTTGTCCATTTCAGAATGCACATTTATTTTTGGTTCAAAAGAAACTATTTTCTCTTGTGTACAGTTTGTAAATAAGCTTTTTCCAAAAAACCATGTTTTCAGCACTGTAACTCTTTGAAGTGTAGCAGATACAGTGTACTGATGCTTGACATTTATTCCAGCCACCTTCTAGAATGCCTTCCATACTGCAGAGGCTGGGAAATGAAAACTGTATTTCTCAGACACCAACCTTGCAGGTGGGGTTCTGGAAGTGAGCTCCGTTCAGCCATTCAGATGCATGGGGTTTGGAAGGCAGGAGTGAGACACAGCCCTTGCTTCTGTTCTTTTTGCTGGAGGTGTGGTCATGCACATTTAGTTTCGCTGTGTCTGATCACTGGCTCTGTGTGTTGAAAGCTATGGCAGGTCAGCTGTTTCCTGGTGTGGGTTCTAGTGTCCACTCGGGTGGTTCAGGCTGTAGCAGATGCAGGGGCTTCCTGACCATGGTGGCTTCCCGAGGGCGGCAGGGGTGTTGTGGTTCTGGAGTAGCTTCCTGCTTTGGCAGAGAGCTTCCTGGTGGTGGAAGCCACAGTTCTGCTGGTGACCCAGCTCTGCAGAGCAGTGTTGAGCTCATCCTGGAAAGGACCAACCTAGAGCCTGTCTCTGCTAATTTGTGAGCCATTTAATGCCACGTACTAAGGCCCTTTCTGCTGACACTAGCTGGAATGGATTCCGGACTTTGCAAGGGGGACCCTGACCGATAAACCATGGGAGTAGTTATTTGCAATATTAAATATAGCTTCTGCTTAGAAAGATTTTAAGGCAAGAGAAGCAGCTATCTAAGAAGAGAGGCAAGATTCAGGCTTTTTTTGTTTTTTGCTGTACGCGGGCCTCTCACCGCTGTGGCCTCTCCCGTCGCGGAGCACAGGCTCCGGACGCGCAGGCTCAGCGGCCGTGGCTCACGGGCCCAGCCAC
>NW_006772957.1:464525-475116 GCF_000442215.2 Lipotes vexillifer | reverse complement strand
CCGGGGCACGAACCCGTGTCCCCTGCATCGGCAGGCGGACTCTCAACCACTGCGCCACCAGGGAAGCCCGATTCAGGCTTTTTATTGGCAGCTGCAGCTATGTAGGAACCAAATCGAGGCTCTTGCCATTTTGGGTGCATATGTAACTTTCTGTGCCAATAGGGTTTTGAGTGATGGATGGGAGGCAGAGCTCTGGAGGCCCTAACTTTCATATTAACCTGAATTTATCCTAAAACTCAACGCTAAATTTATAAGCTTTCAGGTCGCATTCTCCTGCCCCAACTTTTCCAATGATGAGCGGCCTCTCCCCGTTCTCTCCCTGTCATCTCTCTGGTTCCTTCCCTCCCCTCCTACAGGGGTCCTTCACCACCTCTAGTCACCCATCACAGACACACACACACACACACACACACACACACACACACACACACACACACACACAAGGGAGGAGTCCATTTGTAAAGAAACAGACTGCTATAAACAACAAATTAAAGTTTCCAAGGAGAAATAACAAGATCTGCAGTAGAGTCTGTCCCGGGGAGAAAGACTCATTGTTCCTTTATGAAAAGCACAAGGGGAGAAAGACAATGTGGCAAGGAGACAGTAAACACGAGCAGGTCCAAGAACAAGAGCACGTCCGAGAACGGGCAAGTCTCTCTTCATCTCTCTTAGGTTCAGGTTCCGTTTCTCTACACTTTTAAGATTAGGCAATACTTGCTCATGGTACAAAAACGGGCACACAGCAAGTCTCCTGCCACCCTGGAGCCCACACTCCTCGTCCCCGACTCAGAAGCCAGCACTGTGGTGAGTTTCTTCCCCAGCTCGTTTTCCCAAAGGGGCACTTCTGACCTGGGGATTGCGTGGAAGCCTGCGAAATGGTGGGGAAGAGCTCTGGGGGTAAAGGTGGAGGAAGGGGCGTCCGTGGTGGTGGCGGAGGCGGTGACGGCCAGGACTCCAGCCCAGCCGGCTGGTGCCTGGCCGAGATCCGATCCCACGGCGTGGACAGGACACCTGTGCTTGCCGCCTCCCAGCCGCTTGATCCTCAGGAAATAGCCGGTTCCCTGGCAGGAGGCGGGCCTGTGCCGTTTTCCTTTTAACGTTATTGTCTGCTAGGTTTTATTATGTTGTGGTTTATTCCCACAGCTTTCCGTTCAGCTGCAAATTAGAGTGCTTATGGATGAATGTTTGTTTATATATGTCATGTTGCTGTCCTTTCAGGTCCAAATACGTGCATCTGAGGCGGGAGGCTGTGTTTGTTTTTTAAACTAAGTGGAACTGCCAAACACCCTCTGCCTAGATCATGGAAAGTTGCCCTATTAGGAGTTTACAGAAGAAAAATCTGTGCCAGTTATAGCAGGTATTGAGAGAGGAGGAGGGAGGGAGAGACTGAGACAGAGACAGAAAACCTGAATAATCCTCTGGCAATTCTGAGTGTGACACAAGATTCTCTTCTTTCTTAGCAGTTCTGTGCCTCGTTCCTGATAATTTTAGGGTCTGCTATGTCTCTTGCTATGAGCATTAGCATCAGCAGCTTTCAAAATGACTTACCAGTTAACCCCTCCAGAAATCTTAAGACATTATTCTTTTCTTCTCCAAATTTCCCATCTCTAAGCCTTCTAATTCTCCTTCAAATTTCCATCTGTAAAGTTAATACAATCCAATAAGAAAATAATGTGCTCTTGAGACATTGACATGCTCAGAGCCATTTTATCCTGCCCTAAAGCCTGGAAAGTTTGAATTTTCCTTAGGATAAAAAAGTAAGAAATAATAGAATAATTCACTGTACTGTAACAATTAAATCCAGCAATTTAACATTACGCATTGGTAAATATAATGCTCACGACGACCCAAAGTCTCCCATGTGCTGACAGACAAAAACAAAGTTATAAATCTAAACCTCCTATTCCGAACCACATTCCTAAATGTAAATAAGCAACCAAGCATGCTGCTACATATCTTTACAGAAGCAATTACAAACAAGCCTTATCAGTCACTAAGTCACCAACACACACAATGCTTATCTGCTATGCCCTCTACTGGATAGAGTACACAAGACAAGTCGCATTATTTCCAATTAATTTTTGGCATCATCCCTCTGCATCTGCTTTAAGAATGCAAGGCGTGAAATTTATAGTAGCAGGTTTAATATTCCATCCAGCCAAAATTATTTTGCTACAAGGACTTACCTTTGGTGGAATATTTTGGGTTGGCCTTTTTTTTTTTTTTTAATACACAGATTGCTTCTCTCCTTCGTGCAACCCACTGTCCCAACTCTCAAGCTGTCACCAAACTCTGTACATGGCAGGAATAATTTCATGCTGAGTAAAATGTGTTTAATTTCACATCCTGTAAGAATAATTACTTAGCATAATGCCACTTAAAATGTATTTCTATCTGCAAATGCTAATGAAGCTGCAAAAACCTGAATCATCTCTGGAAAGAATTAGGGAATTAAGGGTGCTTTGCCTTCACTCCCTCTCCTCCTGGAGGACTGCCTGAAGAGAGAAACCCAGACCACAGGAATAATCCAAGGCGAGATCCTGCTGTCTTCAAACTGGGTGTGAGTCCAGTGGCTTTTCGGGGAAGTTAATCCCACAGACCTCTCCTGAGCTTCCCCCAAGATGCTGCAACAGAGCCTCGGGCTCCCTGGAGATGCCCAATCCTCACCCAGGTCCCACTGGACAGCCACTAGGAGGGGACTCAGGCCCAGGGCCAGTGAGGACCACCTACCCGAATGGCAGGGCTGTGGCCTTTGGCCTTAAGGATCTTGTCTCTTTGATCGTTGGTGCGCCCAGGTAGTAAAGACCACTGTGCTAGCTATTGCTCATCTTGAGGCTTAAAGCTTTCAATAAAGAACGACAAGGACTAAGAGAGAAAAGAAGTGCTTTGCCTTAAAAAAAATTCTTTAAACCGCTTTATTTTGAAATCATCTTAGAATAATAGAAAAGTTGCAAAAATAACTCAGCGAGTTCCTGTATACCCTTCCCCCGATTTCACCTAATTTAATAGCTTACGTGACTACAGTACAATGATCAAAACCAAGAAACTGACATTAGTGCAACATTATTAACTATTAACTACACGGCAGACTTGGATTCGGTTTCACTAGTGTTTCCACTAATATTTCTTCCGTTCTAGAATCTAATCCGGGATCCCTTATTGCATTTAGTTGTCACAACTCCTCAGTCCCCTTCAATCTGTGTCACACTCTTTGTCTTTCCTTGTCGTTGTTCACAACTTTGACACTTTTGAAGAGTACTGGTCAGGTATTTTGCAGAGTGTCCCTTAATTTGGGTTTGGGTGCTATTTTCTTGTGACTACATTGAGGTTGTACATTTTTGGCAAGAATGTTACAGAAGTGCTGATTCCTTCTCATTGCTTTGTGGAAGAGGGGCCTGTCCTCTTCCAGCAACGGAGTGAATGTGCTGAGGGCCTGAGGGAGCCATTGCACCTCTTAGAACCCGGGTGGTGGGTCCCAGAGAGTCAGGCACTGAGCCCGAGAGTGCTCAGCATGCTTTTCTTACCTGTCTCTTCCCTTCTCCGTTACCATGGTGGCAATGGAGAAGTGAGAAGATTTCTTCTGTGTAGGCAGATGGCACTAGTATTTTCTTAATCCGATGCCGTTGAGATCCGCGGAAGGACAAGGTGTAGCCAAGGAAAGCAGAGTGTTATGGATGCTGGGGGTAGAAGAGGTGTGGGGAGAGGAGGACCAAGATGGAAGTGTGGGGAAAGGAACTGCTTTGTGATCCAGTGCAGCTGTTTGTGGGTTCAGCAGGGCTCTCTATGACCTAGGAATGAGTTGAGGACGTCTCCGTGGGTGGGAACCGTGTTAATTTGTGTTGAGGCAGTGGAGGTAAACATTTCTCAATCAGCATTTGTAACAATGAGACAGCAGGTTTGATTTCCTCAGTGGGGTTAAATGTAGTGGTGGTACAAAAGGAGCCTCGGGGAGATTTTAATAATACACAATGTATTTATTTATTTATTTATTTATTTATGGCTGTGTTGGGTCTTCATTTCTGTGCATGGGCTTTCTCTAGTTGTGGCAAGCGGGGGCCACTCTTCATCGCGGTGCGCAGGCCTCTCACTATCGCGGCCTCTGTTGTTGCGGAGCACAGGCTCCAGACGCGCAGGCTCAGTAATTGTGGCTCACGGGCCCAGTTGCTCCATGGCATATGGGATCTTCCCAGCCCAGGGCTCGAACCTGTGTCGTCTGCCTTGGCAGGCAGATTCTCAACCACTGCGCCACCAGGGAAGCCCTCGGGGAGATTTTAAATGCTTGCATTTTGGTTTTCTCCTCCTGTAGATTGGAAGATCCCTAGGGAACAGGCCCTAGTCTGTCTGGTTCCCCTCCCCCTCTGAAAACCCAGTACCCGGGGCCTGGAACACTGCAGAGCTTAAAAAGTGTTTATTGATTAAATGAATTTTTTTAAATGAGTTTTAAAAAATTGAGTGGATGAGATACTCATTTACAAAACACACTGACGGGCACTCCACTCATTCCTTATTGCAAGTCTGTGGCCCCGCCCCCAGCATGGTTTTGGAGGCCTAGTGGTGGCTGAGTTCAGGGCTCCAAGCTTTCCGGCCCATATCTGTCCTCAAAGTGCCTGGCGAAAAGCTGTGTTGGGGGGAGGCTGTTCTTTGAGAGGTCCTGGGAATCTACAATGGAATCTACACTCTTTGGGGGAAAGTGGAGTCAGATCAAATGTATAGATGGCAAAATCTCAGTTTGGGAAGAGGCAAATGGTAGTAATGTTGGAGCTTCCTGCCTCGTGGACCATGGTTTGGGGAAGCCAGTAAAGAAGGGAAGACAGTGATGGTAATGGTGTTGCGTAGGATGGATTTTACTCGTGTGTGTGTGTGTGTGTGTGTGTGTGTGTGTGTCTGTGTGCACGCGCGTGCACACACACGCACACATGTACTCGCAGGTTGAGTCGTGTTTCCCTTACTGATGGGACTGACTTCATTTCTTCATGTGTTCAGTTCTTGGTTATGCTCTTATAATTGCCAGTTTTCCGTATAATTTAAATAACACATTATTTATAATTATCATTGTAATTTAAATTAAATTGTTTTTCAGATGTATATTTAGTGAGAACTTGTTAAACGTTCAAGAGAGAAGCAAAGCAGCAGGAGGCTTTGAAGACTTAGTGTACTCCGGTGTGTAGAGTCGAGCACTGGTGTTCTAGAGGCGCATCAATGAGAACAGTCAGCACTGTGAACAGTGGCTATGCGCCGGGTATGCTTCCGTGCACGCTGTCTGCATCAGCCCATTTCGTCCTTACAGACACACTGTGAGGTAAGTCTGCTATAACTCCCTTCTCCAGATGAGGAGGTTAAGGCACACAGACACGTGCACCACGTCATCCAGCTAGCAAGTGGCAGAGCCCTTGTCCAGCCCTAACCACTGTACTACACAGTGTTCTAGTGCAGTCTAGAAAAGGCCTGTGCTTTCTGGAACAGCCTGGCAGCTGGAAATGTGAATGGAAGAGTTGGGAAGGACTAGGATTCTGCTGTTTCAGGGACACAATGATCCCGCCAGGCACACGTCCCTCTGTGTGTGTGTGTGTGTGTGTGTGTGTGTGTGTGTGTGTGTGTGTGTGTAGTGCTTCATGCAGGCAACAAGATCTCGAGTTGTCCTTCCCTCCGTGGGAGGTGACAGTGAGTTCCTGCAGGAGACGGCACGCTGCTGGGGGAGCTTTCAGATGAGATGAAGGTGTTTGCTAAAGTATTTCTTTAATCCAGCAGCACTATAATAAAAAAGGAACATAAAAGGTCTATCTTACAAAATTTCAAGCAGGTCACATGTTTCACATGACATTTATAAGCACAATTATTAAGAAATCTTATGGCACTGATTTAAAATAAAGTTCTAGTTTTGCTTGATTCTTGCACAGGCTCCCACATTTATCTTGTACAAATTAGCTCATAGTATTCAACAGGTTTAGGCTCTGTAGATCAACTATTTAATTGTTCACAAGGGGACAAGGAGTGAAAGGAGAAAAGTATTGTCACATAAACGCATGCAGCATGGCTTGTGTGGTCGCATCAGAAGGAGTCTTTGTCTCATGAATGACACTAAATTTATTTGCCTCCCAAAGATGAAAAGCCAAACTACTTCCAGCTCTGACAGTAAACGCAGGAATGAAGCCATTCAATGGATATTAAATGGAATTAGTTGTTATAACAATAATTGTTATTATTGTTGTTATACATTCTTACAAATCATACTTATGACTTCAGAACCAAATTTGGAAGAAATCATTATCATCTAAACACTGAATTGGTAAGGCTCATAATTAGGGAAACAAGATATTTAGTTCTTCACAGAGGCCTCTGACCTTCTGGACACTGTCAAAAATTTTTTTTAGAGTGGCTGAACCAAACAGAACAATCATGAACACTGGCTCTAGGTGGTTTTGGTTTCTGGGAGGAAAAGTCTAATTCCCAACTCAATGAACATTCCAGTGGAGCTGGCACATAATTCCTTCTGCAAAACATAGAAATACTATTATGTTCTGAACCCTGCATAGGAGGGGGAAGGAGTGTATAGACTAGAGCGACATTTTTCAAATGGAGCTTTCAGTAGCTGATTCAGCTGGAATGTAATTTATGCTAATAAGTTCCTGGATTTCAAAGTGACTTTTTCTTATCACACTAAAACCTTTAATTTGGATATATATTCCTAAGTCCAGAATGGGTAGGAAAATTCTCTATCAAAAGCCAGGGATACAACTGGCCCTGTGTAGAAAGGAAGAAAAAAAAAAAAGAAATTATATTCCAGAGGTTTGGAGGAGGGCAAGAACGAAGTTCAGTGTATGGCTTTTAAACAATTTCCCAAGACATAGTTCTTGATTTCACACACCTTTTTTTTTTTTTTTTTTTTTGCGGTACGCGGGCCTCTCACTGTTGTGGCCTCTCCCATTGCGGAGCACAGGCTCCGGACGTGCAGGCTCAGCGGCCATGGCTCACGGGCCCAGCCACTCCGTGGCATGTGGGATCTTCCCGGACCGGGGCACGAACCCGTGTTCCCTGCATCGGCAGGCGGACTCTCAACCACTGCACCACCAGGGAAGCCCTCACACACCTTTTACAGCTAGAAAAGTTTATCATAATTTTAACATGACTGCATAATTTGGGTCAATGTGACACAGAGTTGATAGTAGAATGTAACTGGTTTCATTTAACTGTGATGGAAGAGGGGAAAGAATACCAGATTGATCCAAGAACCTTGTTTCTAGTCCCTAACTAGATTAGTTGTGCTAGTTATACTCAATGATCCCTTAGCCAACCTTTTTGGCATTAATATTCAATAAATTTGGATAAATTCTCCTAGGCCAGCGGCTTTCACATTTATTCTTTACTGTGATCCACAATAAGAAGTACATTTTATATTATGACCTTGTTCACATACATTTATAGATTTATATGTAAATGTTGTATCTATCTATATATATATATATCATTCATAGTATGATATATGTGCTGTATATAAACCACACACACATATATGTGAAATGAAAGAAAATTTCGTGAAACAATAGCTACCCATTATCTCTGATGCATTGTATTTTTTATTCTATTTCATTATGGAAAAGCTGGTCAATTTCCACTAAATTGACGTTATGACCCAGCCTTACTATCACTGCAAGTAGGCACAGTCCCGCACTTTGGGGAGCTGCCTCCAGATGAATGCAGGTTACTGCACAGGTCAATGGTTAACACTCTGATCGCTGAAAGAAAAATATAAAAACTGTGTGGATACCAGTCCACATATTGAAGGAATATGCTCTAATTTTAGTGAAAAATTATAACACACTAAATAGAAACAACCACTAAATACAAGTACTCTCTATCAGTGAACTTACCCATTTTAAACTCTGCATAATCGAACTTTGGTTTTTCATTCTTCTATAAGCAAATCTATTTTTGAAACTTCCTCTCACCTGGTAGATTGGTTTTTAAGTCTTCAAGCAAAGGAACCTAGAGTTTTGATAAATGAATCATCTTCTATTTATAAACCACCCCTTTTAAAGCTTCTGTGGCTTTTGCTAGAGTATTTTAAAAGAGCCCTTGATTTTTTTAATATTAACTTTTAAAAGCACTGTTAATAATAAAACAATTTTAGGGAATTTCCTGGTGGTCCAGTGGTTAGGATATCCGTGCTTCCACTGCAGGGGGCCTGGGTTTGATCCTTGGTCAGGGAGCTAAAGTCTCGCAAACCACATGGTGCAGGCCAAAAATTTTTTTTTAAATAAATAAAACAATTATATAATGTTTTCCTTCCACTTTCAAAACCCATTTTGGGGGGAGATACTGTAACAAGATTCTAGTCCTTGCATCTTTTACCCTGTCCTCAAATCCTCTGTGGCAGTTTTTGAGTAAAAGTCTTGGCATGCCAGATATTACAGGGATTTCTTTTGTCTCAGATGGTACTCAAGGATGTGCGGTAATAAGTGATTCATTTAGGTTCCATCACACTAAAATCCAAGGAAGAGAAAATTGGGTCTGACTTCACAAGTATTGTTCCCTTTGTGTCTTTAATCACACATACTTTTGCATATAAGTGACAACCACAGGTATTAAGGGTATTTCCAATGGTTCAACCATTAGGGAATATCTTATTTATATGAGAGAAATCTCCAAAGATTTTCTTTAAAAGGTTATATTATAAAATAATTCCTCAGACATTTTTCTTTTAATATTTATTTACTTTTTATTTTTGGCTGTGTTGGGTCTTAGTTGCAGCGCAGCTAAGTACGTGGGATCTTCGTTGCGGCGTGTGGGCTCTCCATCGTGGCACGGGTTTCTCTCTAGTTGTGGTGTGTGGCCTTTTCTCTAGTTGTGGTGTGTGGGCTTCTCTCTAGCTGTGACTCATGTGCTTAGTAGTTGAGGCTTAAGGGCTTAGTTGCTCTGTGGCATGTGGGATCTTAGTTCCCCGACCAGGGATCAAACCTGCATCCTCTGCATTGGAAGGTGGATTCTTAACCACTGGACTACCAGGGAGGTCCCCAGATAACATTTCTAAAATAGAAGATGGTTATGGTTTGTTTGCATATTTTAAAAAACAGGATGTAATCTTCATTTATTAGTTTATAATATATAATGAATTTACCAATATAAAAATTATAATTCACCTATGTTACTCCCCCATACTACTTGTACAGATTTATAACAGATTCTAAACAATTAACATTCTGAATGGGTTAAAACTTCGATTGGGCTTATTTCTATTTATCTTTTATTAGACATTTACTTAACATTAACCTCATCTAATGGCAATTATGTACAAAAAGACTTGCAACTACTTAGGTGCTCTGTGAAGTTGGATCACGTGGATGGGAACATGGTCCAATTATTTATCTTTGTATTCGATATATAACTTGAAACTTTCTCAACCTTATCAACTTTTTAAAATCATCACAATATCTGTGCTACTGAAAATTAACCCTCACCAATAACACCTGGGATCGGTGGAAAAGATCCAGATAACTCTATTTACAGGGCAATAATTTCAGGCTCTATGTTTACAGTTTTGTAACCTCTACCTGTCTCTCCCATCTTTTTCTTTTTGCGATATGACATAAGCTAATCTTTCCAGGATATACAAATATATGTTACATTGTTGAAGAGCAATCAGATTTTTTTTTTCAGAAAAATCCCTTCCTCAAGATATATTCCTACTAGTTTACCTTCCGATATCCAGGTAAGCACATCGTGCTATTCCTGAGGCTTGTTTTATACCGTCCACGCTGATCCAAATCAAACAGACCTTTAGAGGGTACTGACAATGACGTCTTCATTGAATATGATCGCGGCTAAAGCTTTAGCTCCCTGTTTGCTCTGTAATGCTGTGCCAAGATCTTGGCCTTTAGATGTTTCCAGAATCCCTGGAAACATTACTTATTTGTTTGTGAGTATAAGCCTTAGAATGGGTTTGCATTCACAACAAAATATGAGGATGAACAAAGCAGTGTGAATCTCTTACTGAGTTTGAGTTTTTTTCTTTACCGAACCATAGGGCTTGGAGCCAGTTAGAACAGAATTTTAAGTAATACACTACATTGGTGCTTTTACAAAATATACCAGAATTAAAACAGAGTAAAAGGATTTGCTGTAATAGGATCCACTTTTTAAAAAAATCTTTGGTGTTAACTTTTTGTCCTGAATATTAAAAGTATTAACATTTCTAAATTCTGAGGGATATTGGTAGGAACTATGAAAAAGGACTCACACTGTTTAACTTTCAAAATATAAATTAAAAAACTACTCTTCATATCCTAATCTGATGACTTAAAGAAATCAGCAGGGTATCATACAATAATCCTAACACTCAAAATGGCTTTATTTAAGTATAATCAAAAGGCTAAACATCATGGTTCTGTCATTAGAAAGGACTACGAATATAGGCAGAAATAACATTTCACAATTTCTATTAGAAGACTTCAAAATAGGACACTAGTCATTGATTCACTTCTATTTTGGCTGCATCTTGAGTCATAGAACAAAAGCATTAAAAAAAAAAAAAGGATCCTTTGAAAAAACAAAGAGAAGAGGAAAGTCAACAAGAAGAAGCAAGCATACCTCCATC